>NC_135488.1:43704900-44004900 GCF_052094955.1 Ictidomys tridecemlineatus | reverse complement strand
TATTAAAGATTAAATTTATTTTTAGCTGATAATTAGAAACAAAAATCACACACATTAACAGGGTACAAAGTGATGTTTTGATGTATGTAAACATTGTGTAATGTTTAAATCTGGTTGAATATATCTGTCTCTACAAATGTTTGGCATTCCTGTATTGTAAAAACTTCTAAACTTCTTCATTCTAGATTTTTGAAAAATACCGTACGTTATTGCTATCTATGCTCACGGCAACACAACAGCACTTCTTGCTTCTGTCTCACTGTGATGTAATCAGCACTCATGATCAACCTTCCCCATCACCCCTCTCCTCTGGTAACCACCATACTCTGAGCTTCTACAAGATCAAAGAATATTCTTGAGTTATTAGTGTAGGCTAGATCTGTGAAGAAATAATTCAGAAAAATTAAGTAATTTTCAAACTAATCTCTAACATTTGAAGAAGAACAGGGTATCTCTCTCAAGAGATTTCTTTACCTTTTTTGTTGCTGTTGTGGTTTCATTAGTCGTTGGCTAAAAAGAGCTTGCCCTCTTAAATAAGCAGATTACATGAAACCGCAGTGTGTCTCTAACCACATGCACAACATGCCGAGGAGCACAGTGTAGAACTTAAGTCTGGGAGCTTCCAGTGGAGTTAGGGGCCAAAGAGCATCCATGAGCAGAAAATATCCACAAAGAGAAAATACCTGCATCTGGTACAGTCCACAGAATGGGCTCTAGTCGGGGAGAAGGGCCCAACTCTTGAGAGGACCTAGCTAGATTCTAGTGACAGAAACCAGGCTCTACAGCCATATTCAACAATATGTGCCTAGATTCTTCAACCATAGAACAGAGATGACAGATGACGAGGATGTCCCTCATCGGGCCCTGTCAAGACGTGACGAATGGGTAGTTATCAGGACATCCTTCCTTTTGAATGTTTTCCCACCAATCCACTCTTCCTTTTTTTTGAATTCTATTCCTCCAAATTCTACCACAAAGGAAGCTGGCATTGATTTCCCCGTTGGGATTTGAAGGTCATAGAGCACACAGTCCGTGTTCTCCTCAGCTGGACTCCATGTCTTTAAAGGTAGAGGGCAAGACTTCAGTCTCCGTCCCTAACAGTCAGCTCAACACATAATCGGTACCAAGCCAATGTTTCTTCACTAAATGAAATGGCTTACCTTGAATAGAGAAAGCAGTATTTTATATCAAATCTCCAAGTCCAAGGAGAATTCTCAAGGCCTGGAATGGAAGGGGAATTAAACCGGATGGCTGAAAATCTCTGACGTCTAGGCATCCCTCGTGAGGGTGTAGCTGGGTCCTCCCACATGGTCCTCGTTCTTCTCCCAGGAAGCACCCCTTTGGATATCGATGTCACAACTGTCACTCCTTCACCAAAGCAGTTTAAAAGGGCCTGACACAGAACTTTCATTTCAGATGTCTATTTACTATCATTAAATATTGGGGAGCATCGTGACCTCACATTAATCTCTGCATGGCAATCACATCAGTCTGACACGGACTTCTTTTCTGTCCCGTGCTTTTGCATGTGAACCCCACAAACACAGAGGCTATGTATTATGCCCCACTAAAAGTGAACACCTGGAAGTTCGTGGTCAAGGTCAAAGTAGCTGGTCAGTGGATAGAGGCTGAGTGCATGAATGATTGGCTGGGTGAGAAGATACGGGTTTAACTTTTTAAAAAATGATTTTTTTTTCACCTCCCAACATGACTTCTGTGTCTTGCATGTATTTCCTCTTTGATTAATGGGCATCCGACAGCTGATTAATTTTTTTGTTATTGTTCCAGGTATTGAACCCAGGGGCACTTAACCACTAAGCCACATCCCCAGACCTTTTTATTTTTTTTATTTTCAGACTGGGTTTCGCTATGTTGCTTAGAGTCTCCTCAAGTTGCAGAGGCTGGCCTTGAAATATCCATCCTCCTGCCTCAGCCTCTTAAGCCGATAGGATTTCAGGTAGGCACCACTGCCTTTGGCCAGTTGATCAAGTTTAACACATATAATTGCCTGCTGACCTTGTCTTCTTGGATTTTGTTAAATTCTTCCTACTACATTCTAAGGTTATGAGATCCCTCCATTTGGTCTTCATATCTTAAATCCCATAATAATTTTCCCTTTAGCAAAGATTCCATGCTGCTTCACAATTCCTAGGAACCATATTAGAAAAATTTTTTTCAGGGAAACAAAATTCATTTTTGACTAAAATGAAGTTGAACAATTTTCCATTGTTTACACATTTTATTTTATTTATTTATTTTTTAGTACTAGAGAGCACCACTGAGCTATCTCCTCAGCCCTTATTGTATTTTATTTTGAGACAGAGTCTCACTAAGTTGCTTAGGGCCTCACTATGTTGCTCAGACTGGCCTTGAAGTTGCAGTTCTCCTGTCTCAGCCTCCCAAGCTGCTGGGATTAGAGGCCTACACCTCTGTTCTTACTTTTTGTTTTTCATTTATGCTACTGTCTTTTCATTTGTATCTTTTTACATACTTTGTCAACAATATAGTGAAGAATATTTTAGCCAGTTTCATGCATTAAAAATAATCACTCTAGGTTTGAATGACTTCAAATGTTCAAACCATCAATAATACTATAACAGTGATAATGCCGATTCTCATCAAGCATCTAGTATCCTATGGAGTAAAGATCATGTCAATGCAAAGGGTAGCCAGTTTGCTTGAGAAGGAAGTTGTAAAACTTATTCATTTCATGCCCCTGTTCTTGTGATGAGAACCAGTGGATCTGCCAGAGGCTGACTTCCTTGTAACAATCAGAATCTGTTATCAATTGTGAAAAGGGTGGGGAGGCCAGACCAAATCTAAGAGAGAGGCCACTTATCTTAGGTGAACACAAGGCTAATCAAGCTGCTTTTTCCCTATTCCACCTGTGTTTGCTCATTTAACCAGGCAAAAGTAGTTAACCACTCAGAAAAAAACTGTTTCAACTATATTGACATAGAACTCATTTCACAGGCCCAATGATAATTTGTTGGCAGCCTTCAAAAGGGAACAAGCTCCCAACTTCTTTTCCTCAAAACTAGCAGCAGCAGTCTACGTCCAACCCATGCAACTTGGATTTTATAACCAAATGATGCTTCATCTGTCAGGCAATTTCCATAAAATATCATAAAATCTACAAATACGTGGATACACACACACACACACACACACACGTATATAATTCAAAAATAATTGTTTTCTGTGTTGGGAACCCAAGTTGATGACCACAGCTAAGAACACTCTAGGCCCGTGGCTTCCAATTTCTTGGCTCCCTATTGAACTCTTCTGGGAGCCTTAGGTGAGACTGATGTCTGCCCACTCCTAGGACCACCCGCACAAGGTCCTGATGAAGCCTAGGAATGGGAATTTTTGAAAGTTCCCCAAACATGGTTGGGACTTACTATTTTATGAAACATCATGGATAGGATTTGACTCTTACCTGATGTTTTTTTTTATTCATAAAAAATGAATAATAAACATATTAGTTACTTTCTCAAAAAAAAAAAAGAAAAAATTCATGAAGTTTTTTTTTTTTTTTTTTTTTAGTCTGTTTATTTGCTTGTTTAAAGAAATGCCTGCAAGGTATTCTACTGAAGCATGTTAATCAGACTTGTTCAAAAAGTTCTAGTTTGAGACTTTACGTAAATGCTATTAAATACATTTGTTTGTATCAGAGGATCAAATCTAAATAGGACATTGCTACTTTTGCCCCCTATTTATCGTTCATTGTTTTAGTTGTATACTTTCCAATGACATCCAGAACCCCTCCTTTGTACACCTCCTTTTTCCTCCTGCCTGTGACCTATCCAGTGACCCTATCCAGCGGGGTTGTTGACTGACTGAATGCATTTTTCAGTTGCTTTGCTGGCTGGATAGACTGTTAGTAGCAACGGTGCCACAGTGACCTCTGTTGATGAACCCAGGAAGTGCAGTGAGAAACCGCAGGCAGGAGTAACTTCTGACAGTCTAAGTTGAGATTGAAATAGGAGCTGTGCTCAGTCTCATAATTCAAGAGGACACTATACAAAATGTGAATGCGTTTAGAGCCTACAGAAACGGGAAAAGCGCCATTGGTTGTCTCTGTGAGAGCCCAGCCCAGCGTTTGTCTCCACAGAGAGTCTGATTCTTTCTATGAACATGTTCCAGTGGCGCAAGCTTCAATTCACTCTTTGAAATGATTTTTTTTACTCATTTGTCATCATTCTAGGAATGAAATATTTAATACTCTGCATTGATTTCTTATGAACCACCCAAGGCATTTTCTAATTATGACCGCTTAAAATTCTGCACAGTTTAGCAGATAAAGTTAACAGTGATTGAAAGTAGACTTTTAAAACTGTTCTTACTTTTTGTTTTTGGTTTATTCTTATTGTTTGTGTACTGACGCATGAAGCCATTGATCTGAGACCCATTTCTCCAACTCTTTATGACTTCCCTCATTCTCCTATAGCTTGATGGAAAGCTTAGGGGGAAGAAGAAATAAAAGAATCTGGCTTGATAACATTTAAGGTAATAACTATTTAAGAAAGTGAGGTCAAGAATACTTAAACCAACAAAAGAAGTAAAAAAAAAAATGGGAAAATTGTCACCAATTCATGAACACTGACGCTGCAGAGCATCAGCTAGCTAAGAGTTAACCTGGAGAATCCAGCTCCAAACCAAGCAATCCAGTTTTAACCTTTGCACTGATTGAATCAGTTAGCTTTCTGCCTAATTAACTTGACTTTCAGATGAGACTAGAGGTAAAATACCCCATATGGACTATGCTCCTATTTCCCCCATCGAACAAGGAAGTATAAAGCTGCTTATCTGCAGACTGATAAACTTAGAGTTTAAAGAAAGAAAGGGAAAAAAGAAACCAGGAAATGAGGTCTTTACTTGAATACTGATGTCATGTTAATACAAATGTTATCTGAACAAAACAAGGATGATTTTAGAGGTGGCAACATATTATGTAACAAAGGGGCCATGTACATAAAATGCCAGTTGGAGAACTAAAACATGATTTTCTCTCAATGAGTGAAAACACACTGAGTTCTCGATCCGTCGGCATGTTGGGGCTTCATCCCTGGGACCTCTTTCCCCATAGGCCTCCACCGTAGACCTCCAAACAGCAAGAAGTGCCTTCAGCTGCAAAACCATTTTAGATGGAATGCAAAACAAAGACTTCCATATCAAATTATCAAACTATTTTTATAGGACTGCAGGTTTAGTCTATTTGTTTTTCTTTACACACCCTGTCCCCAAAACTTTTGAAGAGTGCTAAAAATGATACAAAAACCCAAGAAGATAACAATAACAAAGCCCAGAAGAAACAGAAGGAAAGAAACCAAAGTTGGGGCTATAAAGCAGCCAGGAAAATGGCTGAGGATATGCACATCCATAGTTCCTATGCACACATGCATGTGTGGTCTAGTATGTGGCATTAGGTCTCTAGTAGGGGAGGCGTGAAGAGGAACCCGCCAAGCACTCACAGACCCTATGAGAGAAAAACAAGTGAAGTTCACAGAAGGCAACCAGCTTCTCTGGCATTAAGACCAGAAAAAACAAAACCAAAAGCAACCTAATACTTGGGTTCATTGGAAAAGAAACTGCATGAAAGCATAAAAAAGTATCCTTAATTTTATCTTAATGCAAAGTTCCCCAGGGCTTTCCTTAAATGATGCCACCTGATGGGGTGCCCACTTAAATTTGAATTTCAGATAAACATAGGAAACACACACTAAACGTGATTCCAAGTTAACTGGGCACCCGTATTTTGATTTGCTCAATCTGGTAACCCAAGATGAGCTTAGATCCAGATGGAAATCACTACGTCTGTGCCTGCGGCTTGCACTGATCAAGAATGTGTGGCCAGGTGAGAATTAGGGCAAGATCTTAGTGATATTAAGTAGCTACACTAAAAAATTAAAATATTCACCCGCACTAAAAAAATCAAAACATTTAATGGACAATCCCTTTGGGGACGTTGAGGACTGGAGGAAATTTTATTGAAAAATGCATGTAAATCCATCATGATAGGCAGATTGTTACTGCTCCCCTCAAACAACTTGGGAAACAGTGCTTTCGCTTATTTACCATTTCTGTTCTTAAGGCTGAATAAATACCTCAGCATTGACATAGCTTAATATTTCAAAACAGAGCTCCTAATCGATATCATGGATTGTGAGAGAACAGAGTAAGATGTTCCCAATGAACTTTAAAGCATCAATTATTGATCAAAGAAACGCTTTGCAAAAATGACATCGCATGATCTTTTAAAATGATCTTCCGTTGAATCCTTTAGATTTGGTTCAGTGAGAGTCAATGTTTTAAAATGAAGCTCACAAATATTTCTAAGCATTATTAAATTATTTAGCACACAGGCCACGTGTAAAAACTGTAGTTGCCCTTTTGCACTGAGCAGGGGTTGGTTCCAGGGCTCTCCCACAGATATCAGAATCCCCAGAGGCTCATTTGAAAATCACAGTATTTGCATCTAACCCACAAGTATCCTCCTGAAGAGTTTAGTCCATCTCTTGATTATTATAACACCTAAAACAATGTGGAAGTTAATCAGATAGTTGTTATCCTGTATTAGGGAAAAAATGAGAAAAAAAAATCTGTACATGTATTTACAAATGGCATATTTTCCTTGAATATTTCCCATCAAAGACTCATGGAACCTGTGGGTATGGAACCCCTGGGTATAGAGGCCTGTAGTGAATTTAGATGTCTAGGAAACAAAAGTATCATTAAAGTCGTTTGATTCCCCCTTTTTAATTCTAGATAAATTGTTCCTAACATGATTAATTATTGACAATGGAAAAAAAATAAAGTTTCAATAACCTATTCTATTTTTTAATTGTTCTAGTTAGTTATATATGATAGTAAAATGCATTTTGACATATCATACATAAACGGAATATAGCTTCTCATTCTTCTGGTTGTACACAATGTAGAATCACACTGGACATATAGTTATGTATGTACAAGGGTAGTAATGTCCGATTCATCTCCTACCTTCCTATTCCCATACCCCCTCCCCTCCCTTCACTCCCTTCTGCCTAATCCAAAGTACCTCTATTCTTCCTCACACCCCACACCCTTTATTGTGAATGAGCATCTCTGTTTTTTTGAGATTGACTTATTTCACTTAGCATGATATTCTCTAGCTCCACCCATTTACCTGCAAATGCTATAATGTCTTTCTTTTTTAAGGCTGGGTAATATTCCATTGTATGTATATACCACATTTTATTTATCCATTCCTCTGTTGAAGGGCATCTAGGTTGATTCCATAGTTTAGCTCTTATGAATTGAGCTGCTATAAACATTGATGTGGATGCTGAACAGAGACTACACAGAAGAAGTGATACAATTGATGGACAAGTATATAAAAAAATGTTCAATACCTCTGGCAATTGGAGAAATGCAAATCAAAATTACAGGCTTTAAGATTTCATCTCACTCCAGTCAGAATGACAATTACTAAGAATACAAGCAACAATAAATGTTGGCAAGGATGTGGGGGGAAAAGGTACACTCATACATTGCTAGGGGGACTGCAAATTAGTGCAACCACTCTGGAAAGCAGTATGGAGATTCCTGGAAAACTGGGAATGGAACCACCATTTAACCCAGCTATCCCACTCAATAATCTATTCTATTAATTTTAGTATGAATGATTGAACTTTGCATTTTCTCAGTGTAGCTACTTAAATGCAATCAGAATGGGGGACTAAATTTTCTTCCTTATGTTCATCTCTCTCTATTTCTCTCTGTGTACATATATACACACATACATGTGTGTCTGCATATATATATATATATATATATATATATATATATATGCATATGCATAGTGTATAAATATTTGTGTGTGTGCTGGGGATTGAACCCAGGGCCTTTTGCATGATAATCACAGACTCTACCATCTAGCTGCATTCCCAGCCCTCAATAAATATTCTTGAAGATCACTTTTAAAATCTGACTTTTCAAATTTTGTATCTATAATACTAAAATCTATTCCTAATACAAAAGAATTTAGAATTAATCCCTGATTTGACATAGGAGTTGCTTGTAAAATTCACAAAAAAAATTTGAACAAAAAATATTCCTAGCAGAACAAATCTAGACCTTAATTTTCTTGACAGTGAACACTTATTTGTTTCTCACCATTGCTTTTATGAACAATGCTGGTCAGATCATCTTTCCAAATCTATTTTGCACCTGTGTTGATTTAACTATCAGTAGAATTCTAGAAGGTTCCACAGAATTTGCAAATGGGCCAGGCATGGTGGAACATGCCTGTAATCCTGGTGTCTTGGGAGGCTGAGGCAGGAGGATCCCAGTTTCAAAGCCAGACTCAGCAACTTCTCAAGACACTGTCTCAGAATAAAAAATAAATAAAAAGGGGTGGGGCCGTAAACCAGCGGTAACACTTCCTTGGATTAAATCCCTGGTAATAACCACAAAAACAAAAAAAGAAGGAAAGAAAAAATTTGCCTAATTGCCCCTGAATAAATTAAATCATTTACATGCCAAAAGTAAAGAATAGGAGACGGCTTTCCAGCGTCCTGATGACATGGCATTCTAGGGATGTTTTGATCTTTGCCAGGTTTATAGTTTAAAAAGAAAATCACCATCTCCATCTCCATCTTATATCACTTTGAAATTCATAATTAGGAAGAAGCTGTAGTTTGACCTTTGTTATTTTAGCTGCCCAGCATCCCTCTGGGCTGCTCTGTTCCTTCTGAACCTGCCCAGTTTCAGCTCCAGGTGGCCTTTCTAAGCATTGCTCTGGGTGTGCCAAACCTCTCTAAAGAAACTGTGGGGTTCCAATCCTCTGTTCCTACTGCAGCAAAGCACAGGACCCCCTGTGGCTTACCCTCTGGCAATGGGGCCCTCAAGTGAACACCAACACTTGAAAGTGGGCCAAAGGCAAGGACACGGGTCAGGCTCACCACTGTGACAGGGGCAGCTGCAGTAGGAGTGTGATTTTGGCTGTGGTTCTTGTGCCCATTGCTGCAAAGCTCTTTGGCCAGTCTGGTTTGGAACATAAACTGTTAATGCTCTGAGTCCCAGTTAGCTTCTAATGCATTAAGTCCTTTTGGAGAAAATCAATGTAAACCTTCTGCTCTTACAACCATGTGTGCCACCACAATTAGAGGAAGGTTTAGTATAATATTCCTGTAAATAGTGAAACCTTTAGATAATGGGTCCTTCCAGTGCATGAAGCGATTTGATAATTGACTGGCGTAAAGTATGAAGCAAAGTAAATCCAGACTGTGCTAGTTTCTAGAACAGTGTCCGAAAGAGACAGAGACTCTTCGATTCATAAGTAGATACAGATGACTTAAGTAGGAAATTTGAATTCAGTGGAATGCTCTAGAAAACCCTTGGAAAGGCAGTTTACCTGGACTCGCAGTACAAAGGAATATTTTACTAAGAAAATGAGCTATGAACTACAAAGGCAAATAAACATGAGCTGAAAAGGCAAAAGCCGAAAACAGGTGTGTTACCTTGTGGAGAGCAACATGACTTAGCAGTTCAAGTAGTTAGTTGGAGTGCAGTGTGTGTGTGTGGAGAGATTACAATGGCCAGAGAATGGGAAATGGATCACAGAGGCAGAGAATATATCATTTTTTTTTTAATCTGTTCATCTGCCGATGAGCTTCCTGTTGTTTGTACATCTTGGCTTTTGTGAATACTACTAGAATAATCATGCGAATACTAACACCTCTTGGGGCTCATGATTTCTTTCTGAGAAACAGCCAGAAATAGTACTGATGGATCACATGATGGTTCTATCTTCAACATTTTCCAGAGTCTCCCCACGTTTTCCACAGTGGTTGCACGATTTTGCATTCCCACCTACAGTGTGCCACGATTCCCGTTTCTCCACGTCTTCCCTTTCATTTTGCTTGGTTTTCGAATAACCATTCCAACCAGGCGACAGCTCACTGTGATTTGGATTTGCCTTTCCTTAGTGATAAGTAATCTGGAGCATAAACCTGTGGGCTGCTTGTACGATTTCTTTAGGTTAATGTTTCTTTGAGTCTTTAGGAAGTGCCGTCAGAGCCAGAGTGGGAATGTCAGAGAGGAAGGGTGGAGGGAAAGGAGAGCCTAAAAGCAAAGATGAAGGGAACAGTCGGCATGGTGAAGTTCTCTTTATGTCCCCACAGGGTGGGATTTGAAGCTCAGATGGTGGAACAAAATCCCTATGCTGTAGGAATGGCGGCACCCTGTCAGTTGTGCCAGTAGCCAAGGAGAACAAGACAGGCATGCAAACAAGTCCACGGTTAATGTGGCATCGGGGAGAGAGTTTTTGTTGACAGATTCTCTTCCCTTTGAAAAAGGAGGGTCGGGTTGTATGGGTGAGGAGGTGAAGTATCATGTTTAAGGAAACTAGAGAACGTTAGGAAAACCCCCAACAAAAATTGGGAGAAGAAACTAAGAAGGCCGGCTCTTTTCTTGTGAGCACAGAGGGCCCAGGAGTGACAGGACATCGCAACTTCCTCCTGTCCCAGGTCTCAGGGGCCTTGCTGGGTCCACAGTCCCTGAGTCCACTTGCAGAGAAAGTGGACATTCAGCTGGATACAGGCATTTTGCCAGGTGTGATGCCGCAGGAACAATGGGCAAGGGATTTGAAGACTTTGAATTCATTTTGCTCAAAATCAATCCCTTATTTTGTAGTTTAAACATTTGAAATTTGTTTATTTTGGGTGCTTTACAAAACTAATTGCCTCTTTGGTCAATGGTAGAGAAATAAGAATGGGATTTCCCTTAATGATACTGATTTAAGTGGACAGTGTCCATGTCCTGTGAACATTCTTATCCCGCCTCCCCATCCCCACTTCAGGTAACTTCAGTGGAGGCATTGATTATACCAGCTTGTCTTATTCCCTGTGTCCAAATACCTAGGATCAAGCCTATATACCATGATATGCTGATTCATCCTGGTATTTTTCAGAATTGTGAAAAATTTGTGTTGATCAACATTTTGTACATTCTTGCAGCATCTGTCCAGAAAACACACATGGAAATGGCAGTGAGTTCAGCACAGCCTTTTGGATTAAGATGCAACCATGCCGTGTCCCAGAGACTAGGCTCTCCTCGGGATGGTCCAACGCCGAGGTGTGGGTGGAGTACAGGAAGATGCCGGGGGATTGGCAAACCACCACAGAGCAGCTCAGGACCAAGTCACGGGAAGTTTACATGAGAACAATTGAGGAAGATGAGGTGGATCCCAGGTGCTAGTAGAAGAATGTACGTCTGCTTATGGAGACAATTACATAATCTCATAAAAAAATATAGGAGAGGATTCTTGTTTGCTTGCGTCAGCCTAATAGAGGAACTGGTTTTACAGCTTTGTTTGATGTCAGTGAATTAAGCAACAGGTCTAAAAAACTGGTTCGTGAGTAGTAAGAACTGGATTGTATAGAGGCATGTTTTTCAAAAGTAAGCTCTTACCTTGAGTTGGATGTACAAAAAGAGCACGGACCAAAATATTTCACATACTTTGGCTGTTTTTACAGTTAATCTAACTATAATTTCGTCAGCCAATGAGCCACATCATTGTTAAAAAAAAAAAAAACAGTTTAAATATAAAAAATAAAAAACATAGTTCATCTACTATTTTTAGGAAAATGGACACTTCCCTTTTTTCCCTTCCAGGATAAAGTCATGTCACTTATAACGTATTGTTATGAGCCTAAATCTAATATATCTCCTATCTAGAACCATGGCAAATGATGTTAGAGCTATGGTGAAGTTGAGAGTAACAGGAAATTCTTCAGATCCAGAGAAAATACAGTAAAACCCTAGATTGGAATTCGATTATAAACAAAATAAAGTGTGCCTCTTGGTTTTGATGGGGCAAAGTTATGGGAATGCAAATATTTATGTCAATATCTAAGATGGATAGATAGAGCCAGATGGATATGAACACTGGGTGGAATCATTTAATTCTTTATATATGACTTCAAACTAAATGTTATGTGTGTGTGTGTTTTTTTTTTTTTTTTGTGTGTGTGTGTGTGTGTGTGAGAGAGAGAGAGAGAGAGAGAGAGAGAGAGAGAGAGAGAGAGAGAGAAGAAAGGAAAGAGGGACAGAGCGAGAAAGGAGGAGGAGGACACAGGTAGAAGGAGGAGAAGGAATAAATACACAATAAGAAAAACTCATGCACATGGCACAGTCCCTGCCCACCTTCAGGGATAATTTTATTTCCTAACCCTCTTTTGCAAAAACATAAATAAGGAGGACTGGGGTTATAGGTAGGTTGTGTAGAGCGTGCTTAACACATGTCAGGCCATGGGTTCAATCTCTCGCACTGAAATGTGTATACAAACAGGAAGAAAACACACAAACACAAGAACTGATGAAGAATAAGCACATAGCATGTGCCTTGCACTCAGCCTGAGGAACGCAGGAATGGGAGAGTCACTGCCTTCCATGTATGGCACAGGAGGTCAGATCTCCATCACAGGAAACAAATGGGAAAGTCGGTGAATTTATAGGTAATTCAGGACAAGACAAGCATAATGAACACAAATCATTTTTTTCCTTTGACTTCACTTAGATCCTGTCAGTAGATAGGTACCTGAAGTTTAAAAAATAGAAAGAGCATCATTAAATGAGATTTCCCTTAACAATACTTATTTAACTTAAAAAAAGGAAAAAAATTTAAAAACCGTGCAGGTTTTTTTTTTTTTTTCTAATTTTGCTTCCTCTGTCAAGCACTATGAAGGTTCTTATCACAGCTGACCTCCGTGGCTGGGCTTTGCCCTTGGGGGCTGTGCTCTGTCTGCTTTCAGCTTAGTCACTATAACCTCTTGACTGCAGCTGTTCTTCCTGAGAGAGGCAGGCAGGGTTATGGGTGTCTAGAAAATAGGGCACAGAAGACAGCAGGTGCTGGTGTCAGTAAAGGCCCTGCCTGGCTTCCCTGCTGAGAATCCAGGCCGTGTGTGTGTGTGTGTGTGTGTGTGTGTGTGTGTGTGTGTGTGTGTGTCAAAAATCAGTTCCTTGGGATTAGCTGGATTTATTTCAGCTTCTGAGTGAGCTTGTGTTTTCATGGAAAATGGACAAGAACCTTCCACAATTCTGTCTTCTGCGAGTCGTGAGAACAGAACAAGATGTTCCTGTATGCTTTGGAACCAGAAGAATCATTTGGGTTTCTCTTCTTTCCTTTGATAACTCCTCCTATGCATCATTTTCCATGATAAAAATATAATACAGTGGTCCCTCGATGTTCATGGTTTCCTTCCAAGACCCCCCACCCTCACTCCTGTGGATACCCAAATCCTTGGATGCTCAGGTCCCCAATGTTAAATCGTAGTTTTTTGCATAGAACCTATGCACACCCTCCCATGTACTCTTATTTTATTTTATTTATTTTATTTTTTTTGTACTAGGGATTGAATCCAGAGGTACTTAACCACTGAGCCATATCCCCGGCCCTTTTTGTTTTTTTATTCTGAGACAGGGTCTCTCTGAGTTGCTTAGCGTCTTGCTAAATTGCTGAAGTTGGCTTTGAATTTGAGATCCTACTGCCTCAGCCTCCGGAGCAGCTAGGATTATAGGTGTGTGCCTCCACACCTGGCCTCCTTGTGTACGTTAAATCACCTGAGTTACTTATAATACCAAATACAATGTAAACACCATGTAAATACTGGCTGTGCTCTATTCTTTGGGAAATAATGGCAAGAAAAATACAAGCTCAGGATAGATGCCACGTTTCAAAGGAATATTTTTCCATCCACAATTGGTTGAATCCACAAATGGAGAACCCCTGGATGTGGAGGGCCAATGGTTACTTCGTGACAGTCCCCTTCTGAACAGCATCTGTGATTATGGTTTTTTTCCAGGTACTATTTATATTTAGGCCCCACATTCCTATGGGAGCTTCCCAGACAATGTCAGACAGATACCTGGGAATACTTAAGGTACCCGACCAAACCGTGAAGATACCAGTGCTATTAAACCAAGTGAGAAGAGACCCAGCTGGAATTCAGGACCCAGGTTCTTCATTTGGATTTGGAACTGATGTTGGAGTCAGCCAGTGCATTTTGTAGGATCTTGTCTTTAACTGTAAAGGCGAGTGTTAACTAGAAACGGCTGGGAGCGCGTGTGTATGTACGTATGGGTGTACAGTTTTTTCCCCATGTGGGCGTGAGTGTATACATGTGTGTAAATTTTCCCCAGAAGAGGAATACCCAGCTCTTTCTTCTTCAGTCATTTTTTTTTCTCTTTTCCAGCCAGATCCCCAGAGTCTAGTTCACAAAAGGGGAGTGACTGGAGATGCCGTTTGCTAGAACTGGGATCTGGGGGCTGTACTTCCCGGCTTCACTCTAGTCTCAGGACTGTGGAGGCTGTCCCACCCCCATCATGAGAACTACTAAAAAGGCTCCTGAGTTCTTTCCACTTCAGAGATTCCGCTTGGCTGCCGTCCCTCAGCCTGGATCACCTGGTTCGCACCCGTGATAGAAGTACTAAACGCAAACATCTGGGAAAACAGTGTCCCAGGCAGGGTGTGACTTCTCACAGGCGGCCTCTTTGATGGTGATAGTGGTATGTTCATCACCAAGTGCTGCTGGACGTCCTTCCTGCTGACCTTGAATTTCAAGGACTGCACAGAATGCCTGGCAAATCCAGCCATTAACTCCTCAGCTTAATAACTGTGTCACCATTCTGGAGTTGATGGAAAAATCTGCGTAGGTGTGAAATTTTATCTAGAACATAAACCCCAAAAAGGCCTGAATTTAAGCCCTGTGCACTCCTGAAATAAAGTCTAATAGAACTGAGATGAATTGCTTGCTTACAGACCCGATAGGATTTCACCCTTGTTCTTGTCCATGTACCTACAGATTCATAGGAAAATACTAGATTAAGTGCATGGTGTAGATTGTTGTTCTGGACAATTACCCTTCCCTTCTAATTTTCTATTTTTCTTATTCTTGTGGTCAGCTTCTATAAGAAATTAGGACTGCAAAAATCGAGAGAACAAGTTACCCTTGAATGATTGACAATTTAAGTCCTTTGCATCCTTAAAGACAAAGAATCAGTCACACTGATGAAGGAGATGTATTTCTACCAGCTCAGACCATCACCCTGTGTATAAGAGACTGAGGCTCATTTTAAGTGTATGTTAACATGATTCCCTCAGATTTGTCTAGGACCCGAGTATTCTTGGCCCGTATTATGGGTCTAGGCATTTAGGCATGTGGTACAGAGAATCTTGTGCCTGGCAGGAATCTCCCAGGACCGTACAGAGAAGGCAGTTAATATTTATTTAGTGTTTACTCTGTGCAGACCTAGGCTAGGTGCTTAAATATGCATTTCCAAAATCAATCTTGACCACAGCTGTTTAAAGTAGGCTTTACTTCTCTGATTTTCATAAAGGAAAAAGTGGAGAAATAGAAATCTGAGAAGCTATAGAAAGGTGTCCATGTTGCAAGTTCTTGTGATGATCCCATATCATATACATTCATAATGACTACTGTATTTTGTTTACCACTTATTCACTTTTATATGTGTAATTTTTTTCTCAATTCTAGGGGAAAACAACTTCAAACATATAATGCTAAAAAATAAATCAAGAGAAAAGCATGATAAATGTAAGTATGGGAAGTACATAGAATGGTCAAAGAATAGTAACAATAATAAGGCCTGATAGACAATTAGGTCTAATATTTTATCAATTATTCCAGAAAAAAGAATATTTATAGAAAGATGATTTTGCTTCCTTGGTAGAATTCTAAGCAAGTCTCATTGAAATGTAAAATTTCATTTCAATTGCCAGTGATGTTGCATAATTGAATCATTTATTTTGACAACATCTTCCTTGATAAATCCATCTGTCCTTGGATGTTGATAGTTCATCTATATCATTGAAACATTTATGTTAGTCTGCTTTCTGATACTGTAACAAATTCTTAAGATACTCAGCTTAAAAAGGGAAAGGATTGTTTTGACTCACAAGTTTAGAAGGTTTCAGTTCATAACCAGTTGACCACATGGCCTTGGGCCTGTGATGATATGTCATTGTGAGAGAGCACAACAGCACAGAGCACTTAATCTCATGGCAGGAAAGTGAAAGAAAGAGAAAGAAGAAGAGATTGGGTTCCCACTAGACCCTTCAAGGACACATCCTGAGTGAACTGAAGACCTCCTAGCCTTTACTGCTTCAAAGTTCTACCACCTCCCAATAGCACCACAGGCTAGGGACCAAGTCTTTGACATATGGGCCTTTAGGTGACATGTAAGATCCAAACTGAAACAACAGGAGAAAAATCATTATTATTATCATTATCATCATTTTAATGCATAGAAACTATAACTGTTAGTTGACCTAAATCATGGTTATCTCTTCATAAAATTAAACCTGTATCCCAGAAGAGCACTGAAGATATTGAAAGCATATCATAAAACATGTATTTAAAATCAGTCATAGGGAGTAAAACATTCCTGACATTTGCAACATAATTTGTGCAGGAGTCATATTAATTATCTTTGCAAAAAAAAATGTGTCAAAATTATCTTGATTCTCTGAACTGGATAATGAGCCAAATGTTCACTTTTTTCCCCAGGACCATGAAACAAACAGAAAATGGATACTGTTTTCTAGAAACCTAAAAATTAAAAATGGGATGGCACATATAGAGGAATTCATCAAATTGAAGGTAACTTAATATATGGTTCTTCACCAACTTCTAATTTATCTTTTTTAAAATACCTTTATTTTTTTATTCATTTATTATTATTATTATTTTTTTTTGTGGTGCTGAGGATCGAACCCAGGGCCTCGCACATGCTAGACTAGTGCTGTACTACTGAGTCACAACCCCAGCCCTCCAATCTATTTTTCAAAAGGGAATACGTGGTACCTGTGCATGAGGCAGAAAATGTCTTTGTCCTGATTTCCTGTGATTTTGATGTTATATCTATCAGATTCATATGTTTTGTACCTTCCGTGGTCAGAATGCACTTGAGCTCTAATTGTAAATTTTGTGGCTTTCAATGCTAGGGCTTAACTCATGTGGAAACATTTGGTGGAGACCAGTCATGCTACAGGCACCTTCTGGTCACTGAGACCAGCAATGCATGATCTCCGAACTCAGACGGCCAAGGCTGCATTGACTGCGACTGCGGATAAGGTTGTGTTGGAGAAGGATTGAAGTGGTCCAGTGGAAAGGTTTCATCAACTGATGGGAGCTTTGCAACAGCTTCATTGAAAAGGATGGCGCATGAGGAAGAGTAAAGCTCGACTCTCACTTGAATGGTTATGTGCCACTGATTTTATACCTGACATTGAGGCTCTCACATAAATCCATCTTTTCATTTCCTTTTGAGTTAGTCCATTGACATCTTAACCCTAAGCTTTCATGTTGCCTCTCCTGTGGACAGGAAGAAAGGACAGAGCCTTTCCACTTAGGGTGCAGGTGGAGCAGTATTCTGTCAAGCCACACTGATTCTGAGGCCAAAAGGAACCTATCTGGGGAAATGCTGGCTGAATCCATGCTCATCTTCCACCTCACTAAATGGAGAAGAGTTTGCTCATTTCGGACACACCAAGAGGTGGTTCTTTCGAGCACCCACTCTATAGGGTAGAGAAAACAGCTCTTATTGCGCTTATTGTGTGGCAACAGGAAAGAGGGATGTGCTGGAAAGACCAAGCATTGCTGAAGAAGACTGGTTCCATAACTTCAGGAAATGAAAGTTTCCAGAGGAAGGAAACCCAGAGGGGGACAGAACTCAACATTAGTGAGACAGTTCCCAGAGCTCCTGAGTAGAAAAAGCCAGTTTCAAACTTGGACATGAATATCAGAGAGCTCTTTCTCTACCCTCCCCTCTCCTCCAATTCTTATCAAGGATGACAAAAATTTGAAGAAAGACAGAAGGAGAGTTTAACAGAATGAAAGAGTACACTCTAAGAACTAAGTTATGAAGGACTAGACAGCAAACCAGTACCATTTGCTGATTTGTTTTTCAGTCATTCAAACACAGGCTGAATGACCTTGATCCACTACCATTCTGTGACCTTGATTCACTACCATTCCATGACCTTGATTCACTACCATTCTGTGACCTTGATTCACTACCATTCTGTGACCTTGATTCACTACCATTCTATGGAGCTCACAACTCAGCGGGAGCATCTCTTGGGAGTTTGGAATGATGAGGGAATGGCATACATAGAGGAACGGGAAGTTACTCTATGACAGCTGTTCACAACAATGTTGGTGTCATACATGAACAGAGGGAGGATTCTCCACGATTATCTTAAAAATAAGAAAACAAGGGCGAAATAGAGCCATCTGCAAGGATTTCTCTCTTTGTAATATTGCTCCGAGTCCCAGAATTGACTAAAGTATCACTAAGCAATATTTGTGACCCAGAAGGAAACAGATTATAAATCAAGGTCAAGGCAACTTAAAAAAAAAAAAAAGCATGCATTCTAGTTCAGACTGCACATTGGAAATGACTTGGAAATACTTTACTAAACTTAGCATTCTATGGTATTTTGTGGTATTTAAATCTTGCTCTATATTGTGTAGTTTTTTTATGTCCTTAGAGTAGGGATTTTACTAAAAGAAAAAGATATCAAAATGGAATAATATTGGTTCAGGGCACTTAAAATGAAATCAGATCTCAGACAAATTGGCAGCTGAATCTTTGAACGGGGCAGTAAAAGCACCCAGCCCAAGATGTTGGTTGACCTTAGAAACATGGTTGACCTCAGGTGACTTTCTGATACAATAGATTCCTCCCCCAGAGGCTGAAGCTACATTCAACACCTTTTGTTCAGGACAGTTTAACTTTTGCCCTCACCAGTCATAATTCCTGACCGATAAGTGATGTCATTTCCAACCCCCTTGCGGTTTAAAGTTATTAATACAGCCACCAAATTTTTGTAAAATCTCAGAGCACATTTTCATGCCTGTTTAAATCTGTTTCCTTGGACTGCCATCCTATTTGGCCTCAAATAAACATAATTTTCTTTGTTCTTGACTTGGTTGACTTTATTCTAGGTTGACAATATAAATAGCACATTTGACTCAAGTACAGAATTCTGAAGAAATCCCAAGTCAAGGCCTTGTGTAAAATCATTTGTGATCTTAGGTTGATATAAATTTGAGTTTTCAAGGCCACTATTTACAGGCAATTCATTTGCATCTAGAGTCAGAACTATTTGGGGTCTTGAGCTACCACATAAGATTTACGGCAATCTGTGCTCATCCGTTTTGTGTTGCTATGACCAAAATACCTAACAAGAACAACTTAAAGGAGGAAAAGTCTATTTTGCTTCAGAGGTCTCCATCCATGACCAGTCAGCTCCATTTTGGGGGGCCTGATGTATTGCAGAATGGTAATCATGTAGAAGGGCAGGGCAGGAGGAAATCTGCTTACCCTGGGGCAGACTGGAAGGAGGGAGCGAAAGTCTAAGAGAAGAAGAAAAACCTGCAGGGAAGATAAACCCTTGCAGGGTGTGCCCCTGGTTATCTGGTTCCTCCAACTAGGTTTCTCCCACATCCCAGTAGTTCATTCAGTTACCAATGGGTTCATCTGTCAAATTAACCCACTGATGAGCTCTGTGCTCTCGTGAGCCATGGCTTGAAAGCCCCACCTCTGAAACTTGCTGCACTGAGGACCAGACTTTCATGAACATCCGTGGAACATTCCAGCTTCCATTGAGAACAGAATTCATGGGAAAATGAGATGAGATCCATTTGTTTAAATGTTTCACGATGTCCAATCACAAGTGTCTATCACTACCCAAAAAAGCCTAAAAAAAAAAAAAAGCCAGTTGGAATAATCATTTATGGAATGAAGAAATCAATGGGTGAATGAATTTCACAAGTTACTCAAATTGGTGATATTAACTTCTGTAGGCTTGTTTTCATAAAGTATACGTTAAGATAAACAAATTCATAAAGAAATAAATTTAAATGTCCAACATTCCATTCCTGAATTCTTTCTTGCCATCTCACTCTTTCTCATGCACCACAGGCTCAAAATCAATAGAACCATCTGGCCATGGAATGAAACATCTGAAACATTTCAAACCATGAACCAAAATAAATCTTTCCTCCTTGTAAATGGATTATCTCAGGTATTTTGTCACAGTGGCGAAAAGCGAATGCAGTTGGTTACCAGTAAGAAAGAAAGAAAGAAAAACCGTGGAAGATCAGAGTTACGGCAACATTGTAATTATCATGACCACCCTCACCACCACCACTATCCTCATCTTCACCATCACCTCACAATCACTCACCTTCTTCATCCTCATGGTCATGATCACCATCATCACTGTTCTGTGGTACACCATTAAAGAGTACGACTTCTGGGGTGGAAGCACTTGTTTCAAATCTTGGCTAGCTGTGTGATTTTGAGCAACTTTTCTATTTTTAGCTTCTTCATTTGTGCTAATAATGACTATAATTTTAAAACCTTATAGATATTTAATGAGAGAGTAGATGCTATAGTCAGCTTTACGTTACTTGACCAAATACTTGACAAGAGCAATTTGAAGAAGGGACAGTTTATTTTGATTCATAGTTTCAGAGATTTGGTTTATGGTCAGCTGACTCCATTGCTGTGGCCCAAGGTGAGGCAGAACAGCAGGGTAGAGGGAAGCTGTTCTGCTCTGCTCTGGGTGGCCATGAAGCAGGGAGAGAGGGGCAGAGGCTGCAAGGGAGATTCACCCTTCCAGGACATGCCCCCAGTGACCCATCTCCTTGAGCATGCCCCACCTGCTTCAGTTACCGCTCAGTCAGGCCGTTCAAACTAGGATGGACTGACTAGGTTATAGCTCTCACAATCCAATCACTTTACCTCTGAATATTCCTGCATGAACACAGAAGATTTGTGGGGATACGTCATCCCCAAACTATAACAGTAGATATTGTGTTTGGAGGGGGAAAAAGCCTATTTCAGTGTGTGCTTTCTGTAAATATTAGCTATTGGTATGATTCTCTTTTCTGTCATTCTCTATAGCTCCTGAGGGCAAGCTTTACGTAATCCATCTCTGCATCTCCTATAGGAATCAATGCTTAGCACACAGTAGGTTCTCAAAATACTAAGTCTTGTTTATATGACTAAATAATAGATGGATAGGTGGTTGAAAAACAGGGAAAATACAGGCCAGGCATAATGTAGTATGCACTAAGTTTTAAACTGATGTCTCTTTTCAAGGCTGATAAGAACAGTAGGAGCTCAAAGACTATGGGAAGCATGGAGATTCACTAGTTTGTCCTTGGAGAACTCCCAAGAAACCTTCCTCTGGGAGTAGTATGGGTCTCATTCACGAAGAAACACTGATGAGATTTTTCTCAAAGGTGATCTGCACAAGTGTGCATTTTAGAGTGACCTCCAGAGAGAGAAAGGGAAACTCTTAAAAAGCTTCTCGGAATTACTTAAGATCAAAGAGCAGTGGGAAGTGTATAAAGTGCTTAAAGACTGGCATTTTTCACTCCGCACCCTCTGATTCCAGGATTGGGTTTCGTCAGCGTCTTTGTCCGTTTTCTGTTCCTTTAATAATAGCAACAGACTGGGAAATGTACAAGGAGTAGGGGTTTATGTCGCTTGCCGTTCTTGAGGCTGAGAAGTCTAAGACCATGGCACTGATATCCTGAGGATGTTCTTGCTGGCTGCATAACAATGTTGTAGAAGGCATCACATGGCGAACAGAGCCAGTGTGCCAGAGAGAGCCCACTTTCACCAGCCGCTCCTGGGATAACCCAGGAATCCATTAATCCATACATGGATTAGTCCAATCAAAAGAGCAGAAGTGAATGCTCCATTCATCTCCCAGAGGTCCCCAATCTCAGGACTATTGCAGTGAGGACTAAATGTCTGAAACAGGAACTTTGGAGGGACACATTCAACCCACAGCAGTCAGACTTCTGTCTATTTCCAGTATGGTGGCATTTGGTCTAATTCTAGACTAAATGAAGAATGCATTAGTAAAGATACTCTTTTTTTCCCCCGACTCCTGTTTCTAGAAACATCTTTATCATGAGACCTTGAAGCATTCTTGTTTATTGCTCCTCGAATGTTGAAAAAAGACTTTGATTTGAAGGTGTCTAGCAACTATAGAGACTCTATAGATATCTGTGAGTTGATGAATGAGTGTGCCGTACATGCAACAATTAGAATACTATTCAGAAGTTTCTATGGATTGTCTTTTTGCTTTTTGACTGCATTTTAGGTCAGAATTGAGACCAAACATGGTAGAATTTTAAGGACAGATGGTCTCTCCTTCCATATGTGACATCACAGTACCTGGAGCCGGATGAGCCAGGATGTAAGTGTGGGTCCCTTTGGCACAGATAGATTTGAACCCTAGGTTTTAAAGCCTTTTATAAAGAAACATAAAGTGTCTGATTCCAAGTCCCTCATTTTATGGAGGAAAACTGAAGCAATTAAAAATGAGTGGTTGGATCTCTGAAAAAAGAATCTTAGTTTAAATATACAATACTAGGAGCATTCAATATTAAATTTATCACTAGTTAAGGATGGGGCCTATTTTATTAAACTATAGAACATCAATGAAATTTGTGTTTATAACTGCAAATTTACAGAAAGTGCCTTTTTTATAAAACAAAACATTTCTCTGCTAAAATGAAACAACTATCTCTGGACAAATAGATAGAAAAGCACTTAATTTTATGCATGTAAATAAAACATTCACTCCACACCATGATCCTAGATAGGGCTGCTTTCTAAGAAGAGGGCTGCTGGTTACTGCTACAGACTGTCTCTTTAAAAAATTAAGCTGGTTTAGACTTTAAGAAGTTTCATAGATAGTCACAAAATCATCAAGTCGACAACAATACAACAACTGACTTTTTATAGGGAAAGATTTTGAACTGAATACACAACTAAAGGTTAGCGATTGGGCAAGACGATGTCAAGCAAGGGAGAATTTAAAATATGAAAATTATACCAATGTGGAAAGAACAATATGACCTGTTGTTATCTATTATTAGATACTATCACGAGCAGTACACAGGATGAACACCCCTAATCTGAAAGTTGAAAATACATAAACGCTACAAACTCTGCCACATTTTCAGTCCTGATATGATATTGTAAGTAGAAAACTGCATACCCAACCTCATGTGATGGGTCACAGTGAAAACTCAGGCACACTAAAAAGAATTCATAAAACTATAGGCTACATGTCTAAGGAGTATAGAAAACATCAATGAAATTTGTGTTTTGTCTGAGGCCCCCATCCTGAAGATAGCTCATTATGTTCGTGCAAATATCACCAAATCTAAAATCAAACTCCAAATCCAAAACACTTCTGGTTCCAAGTATTTTGGACAATGGACGTGGAACCTGTCGTCTTTTAAGAATGGAGCCACGCACCGTGTCCCTGTCTACGGATCAAGCACCCACTGCGCTCCTCCTGCACCAGGAGCCAGGGAGGTGCTACCTCCTGGAGAGAGTGCTGGCGCCCCAGTGTGGCTTAGAGGAGCCACTGCCGTTCACTAGCCTTCTCTCTGTCAGCCTCCCCTCTTCACCTGAGAAACAGGGATGACACATCCAATCTTCTGGAATTGCTGCAAAAGAATCTGTTTGCTAGGGTGCAGAGTCCTCTGCCTGCTCCTTCACAGAGAAGTGCCTGGGGTGTCTCCATGCAGTTATTCCCCAAGCTCCAGGTTCTGTGCAGCAACAGACCCAGTTAAACATGGAGTTTTCTGGGAGTTTCCAGGGCAGAAGGAGGGAATTTAAGACCAGTCTTGTGTGAGGTGGTGGTTCTCATTTTTCTCTGCATAGCTCACATTTTCACTCTTAAGGTGCATGTCCTCTTACACGAACTCAGCTTTATTTTCTTAGTTTCTTTCCCTGGTACTCAGAAATAATTCCAAAAATCTTTTGTGATTCTTCACGATGCCGGGGATACTGTCCTGTGTGATGATTTATAAGATTCAGGAGCTGTTCCCATTAAGGAAGGCCACCGAACACACGAATATTTGAATATATTACTGTAGATCAAAAGCACACAACACATTCACAAGCTTCCATCAAGATTCATAAGTTCCTAGTAAATCCTTCGATGCTAATTAACGGTCAACCTCAAATCAGGTAACTATTTTTTTTTCTGTAAATATTTAGAAATTCTGTAATTCAGCTGGATTCTCACATCATTTAGGTGGTAGGGGATGAAAAGATGGAGATGTGAATCCTTGAAGTAGGAACCAGGGATCACTGGACAGAGACATTTAATGTGAAATTAGAGAGGGTTCATGTCTATCCTGCAAGTGATCCACCCAACCAAGTAAAAGGCTAGGAGTCCAGATGCCTAAGGCATGTGAGCTGCTGAGTTCCGCTCAAGTCATATTTTATCCATGCAACACATATCTAGTGGGTATTTGTCACGTTCCAGCCACTCCGCTAGAATTTAAGAATAAGAACGTGAATCAAGTAGACCAACGGTCTGTTATCACTTTCACGGGGATTTTCATGGGACGAAAGTAAAATGATTAAGCACAGAGCGAAACAAAGAAGAAGAAGAAATTACAAGAGATATCGACAGCACTGAAGTCGACTCTGGTCCAGACAGTCGGATGCCATAAGACCTTCCTGGAGCTCCCATGAGCTGAGACTCCAAGGGGAGTGACCAAAGGAAAGGGCAATAATGAGAAAAGGTTCCCCTGCACAGGGGACAGGATGTATAAAGGCCCTGAGGTAAGAGGAGACCTGGAACATTGCCCAGGGTTCATAAAGGATGGCAGTAGGGAAGGGAGGGAAGGAGATAAGAGGGAAAGAGAGAGGTCAAATCAGGTAGATCGTTATAGGGTTTCGGGTCTTTCCAGATGGCACGAAAGGATTATAAGTTGATAGAGATGTTATTTGATCCTCGCCTTGGGCCATTCCCTGTGTACAGTAATGGGGTGTGTTATCATTTCAGGGGCTAAACTCCTAATCATAGAGCCCTTTAAGAAATGGCCTGATCTAGTCAACGTTAGCAGAGGGGCTACTTGTGAGCTTACCATCACTGTGACAAAATACTTGAGATCAACCTCTAAGAAGGAGGAAAGATTTATTTTGGCCCACAGTTCTAGTCCATGGTTGGTCATTTGACCCAATTGCTTTTGAGAATATGGTGAGGCAGAACATCATGAAGGGAACATATGGCAGAGGAAACTACTCTTTCATAGCAGCTGGGAAGTGAGAGAGAAAGGGGGCGGGGGTGTGGGGTGGAGTCCCAGTATCCCTTTCAAGGCATACCCCCAATGACTTAACTTCCTTCCATTAGACACCTCCCCCACCCCTGTTTCCACCACCTCCCAATGGACATTAAAGGTCCAGCCATAACAGGGGCATGATTTAAGTCTTGTTTGCTTTAATCTAGAAGAAAAATGAAAAGGTTATTTATTAAACTCAATCCTTTGTCATCCATTTACAAAAACAAATAGAAGAGTAATTTTTCCAAAAATTTATTTTGAGAAGTAGATAACCTTTACCTGTAGTAGCCTAGATCTATAAAGTGATTCCGAGTCTGTAATCTCTAAAGTGACCATGGGCACTAAGCTTCCAGAAAGGTTGATTTGTCACTCATCTTGTTTATGATTCACAATCATTCTTAAAAGCATTCTGTGACTCAAACTCATAGAAATTATTGTTTAAAGGATTATTATTTCACTATGCTTGTAGAACTGGCCTGATTTGATTACCAGAAGTAAAACCGTATTCTGCTATGACATTTTTGAACAATCCCTAAACTACTTTTCTTTCTTTTTTTTTTTTTCTATTTAAAAAATAACCTGAGGTTTATGGGCATCTAGTAATGTGGTGAAGGGGCATAGAAATCCAGCTTTACAAGGGCAGGCCTGGGTGTGAATTCCTTCCAGAACCTTATTTAATCTGCAAACTTGGTTGTTTGTTTTGAAACATTTATGCTTCTATATTTCTTTACTTATATGGATACTGCTTCTTTAGCTTTTTATGATGAATATATACATGTATATACACATATGCATATTTATACTTACCGTATATAAAACTTGGCTCAGAGCTTTCCAATCAGAAATAACAATCAAAACAACTTCTTATTTGCAAGCATCTTTCTCACAGGGGTATGTTAGGCACAGACTTTTAAAACAAACTCAATGAAAATAGAAGGGGAAACTGAGTTTTCAATGACTCAGTGATTCTTTTTAGGAAAATAGAAATATCTTTGGATTCAAATTTGTTTCCCATTTGAAAAATAGATACTTTGTAATATATTAACTAAACTATTTCATGTCATCTCCGAGAATCATTCTCCCTTCTTACCCTGGACTTGTCGCACCTTCCTTTTAAGGCTCAAAGGTGACTGTTGCTTACCTGCTTCTGTTCAGCTGGTGGATTTATTTCTTGTACCTTTTGCTGACATCTCACAAATGGTTAGAGCTAGGGGGAAAAAATCTGCTTTGAATGTTGAGCTGCCTGGTGTTTGTTTAATAGTCAGAGCCACATGTTTCTACATTTTAAAAAAAGATGAGAAAAGAGAAGGATTTTTATATCACAAATATCCAAGGGGAAATTGTTTCAGTGAATGTGAGTGGCCGCTGCTCTCCTTTTTCTTGTTTGTTTCAATTTCTGGTGATAAAGATGCCTGAAGAGTAAGATTGCAACCAGCGAAGCATAAAACACCCGAAGGAGGAGGAGAAAGGTTGGCTGGAAGATAAAGCTCTTTTAGATCTGGGAGAATCGCGCTCCCTTTTCCTTCCCTTTCCAAACCACAGCCGGTCCTGTAATTAGCGGAGCAAGTCAATCTGAGCTAGGCAAATCACTGGTTTTCCATGAAATAATTATATTTCTGATGCTCTCAGACATGTTCACCTCTAAGCCTAAAAACAGAGAAAGATGGTTTTTCTTTTTTTCTTTTTCGTGAGCTGGGGGAGGGAGAAGAGTAGTGGAATCGACAGTGTTACAATGAGCGAAACCAGTACAAGGTAGGAAAGAAAAGGATTCTGTGGGAGCGTGGGAACACTGCGTTCTGCACAGGGAGTTTCAGTGCACAGAGAGAATGCCTTGTATTCGATTTGCAAACTCTCCAAAGGGGAATAAAGTGAGGCTTTTCTAAACTTTCTATACAGCGAAAGTGAGCTCCTTGTTGCTCTCGGTCTCCGCAGCACCCGGGCCGGGGTGACAGCACCCCGTCTTCCTCCAGAGCTGGGTTTCTCCTCCCTACCCTCAGCCTGCGGACTCTTCTCCGGTGCCCAGCGCACCCGGGTGTCTCCTTGCAGGACTGGGAACAAGAGTGCGTCGCGTGGGTAGCGTCGGAACCTTCACTGGCTGGACGCCAGAGGCGGCCTCCGGGGCGGGGACAGCTCCGGCCACCCTGCGCGCAGCGGGGCGATTCCACCCACAGCTCACCGGCCCCGGGGGTGGCAGGTCTTGGCATACGGGACCGACAAGAAAGGAGCACAGTCGTCGCCCCCGCGGCCACCAGGGCCTCGTGTCGCCCGCAGGCTCCAGCAGGTGCGCAGTGCACCGGCTGTGTCCTGGAGTCCTCCCGCCCCGCGGCCTGGGCGCAGCGCCCGCCCCGCCCTCGTCCCCGCCCGCGGGTCGCCCGGGGCAGGGCCTGCAGCTGGGGCCCGTGAGCCGCGGACCGGGCATGGGCGGGCGGCTGTCGGCGGAGGGCGGCTGAGTGCGGCCAAGGGTCCGCGCGGTGACCTCCTGTCGCCGTGCGCTCCCCTTCAGTGAGCCTGTTCGCCACGGGGACCAAGCCCGCTGGCTGCAGAGACCCGGCTCCGCGGCGGCGGTGGAAAGCTCTCGCTGTCCCGCTCTACGCGGGACTGAGCTGTCGGCGCTGTCCTGGCGCGATGCGCTGAGCGCGCAGAGGGCTGAGCGCCCGGCTCCCCCGCTGCACCCAGAGCCGACCCCATGGAACCAGCAGGCACCAGGCGGAGCCTGCTGGCGCCGCCGCCTGGGCTTCTGCTGCTGCTGCTCCTGCAGGTGGCGGGACCCGCGGGCACCCTGGCAGAGACCCTCCTAGACTCTCCGAAGGCCAGGGGCACCAGTTCCAGCCCGCCTAGCCCGGCGAGCGTGGTGGCTCCGGGAACCACGCCATTTGAGGAAAGTCGTCTGCCGGTGTTCACTCTGGATTACCCCCACGTGCAGATCCCCTTCGAGATCACCCTGTGGATCCTGCTGGCCTCCCTGGCCAAGATCGGTAAGCGAGCTGGACCTGCAGGGTGGGGGCGGGGACGATTGCGACGCAGACGCCTGGTGGGTGACCTAATAGGTGAGTTGACCTCCTAGTCCTGGCCATCTGCTCCTGAACAGAGGCGACTCATAGAGCAACTTCTGCCCACTGAAAAAGTCTTTGAGAAGAATAGTTTCATGCTTTGGTTCCTAAGTGGCCATTGGCCTTGAAATGGCCCATACAAATTTAGCGATTTGGTGTTTGATCCTGTTTTGAACGTCAAGTTTGACAGCTCTTTGCCAAAGTGAGACCTGTTTGCTGAGGGAGGAAGTGGGTAGGCTGAAGCATATCAGTCGTACCTACAGGAGACAGGTGCAAGTGAGCACCAAGGCTAAAATCATTAAAGCCGTGGATGCTGGAGGAGAGAGGGCATTGGCTGGCAGTGACACAGACCCTGCTGTGGCCCTGACTAATGAAGAACATGGAAGGGGACCTGCAGCATGGACATGAGTGCCCTGTCTCCTTCCTTTTTTTTTTTTTTTTTTGAGCTGAGACTGTCACTCTCTAGGAAACATTTCCTTTAGAATGACTGAGGCCAATGAGGTGAGAGGCACATATTTAAAGATAACTAACTTTGCACATCATCTTTAACTCCTATTCGGAAAAGAGAACACCTAGGATGTGTTTTCTCATCTTTACCCTTCCTACCAGTAATCTTTTACATTATATTCGTGGTGCTGTCTTTCATTTTCCCTCTACATTTTAAAGACTCTTGTAAAGCTCTTAATGTATGTTAACTACTATTGTAATGATTTGAAAAAGGTATAAGGTCAAAAGATTTTGTACATTATCTGTACTCCTTGTGGGGTGAGGCAGTTTTCCATAAAGGATGAAAGAACACATTACCTGTCACCCCCAGGAAATGTATTAATTAGTGGAGAGAGGCATATACGACAGTGGTTATATCACACAGGAAAGTGCTAATAGGGTGAGAAATTCATAAAATATAACATGGCAATATAGAATGTCTGGGGTCACTTTCTTGGGAGAGGAAGCATGCAAACTGGGGTTTCAAAGATGACCAGGGACTGGTCAATTGGAGATGAGGGGGAACAACATTCCAGACCAGAATGAACAAAGGCATAAATTGAAGAGGACCTCAAGGCAGGCGGAAGGGATGATTTGTAAGAGGCTGGAAGTTGTGGGAGGTAAAGATAAAGCACATCTTCCATGTCAGATTAAATTAATTAGATTCATGGTGACCAAAGAAGCCACATAATAGTTAATGACTTTGCAGTCTCTAATTGCTTGGCTTTGGCATAATTCTGCTTGTTGAGTGTTTTCATTCCTCCTGAGCAACAATGTAAAGGAAATGGACTTCCCCATCTATCCATCAGGTGCATAAACTCATGGCCTCTAATAGTAAAATCAGATGCCATCTCTTCATATGAGTCTTACAACATCCCTGCCCTGTAGGGAATCCTGATACTGACACTCTCACTTTATACAGGTACAAACTGAGGCTCAGAGAGTTTATACCCAGGGGCATGCCAAGTCAGGAGATGGGTGCAGAGTTCTCTTCACCTTCAGGCTGAGTCTAGCAGCTCCATCCCTGGCAGGTTCTTTGTGGTCCCTGTCCATTACTGCTTTTTCTGTTGCCTTTTCTACTCCAACCTCCTTCCTCTGTTCTTCACTCCTGATTATTTTAATCGGATTAATTACACTAATAACAGCAGCTAGTAGGTACTTAAGTTCATTATCTCTAATTTTCACGGCCTCTATGCTGGGTTGGTATGATGAGCCTGTTTTGTGTAGTAGGAATCTGAGACGTGGGGAGGTTTATTTGAGGTTTGTGTGGTGGGGGGTTGGGAGGAAGCCAGAATTTCAGCCAGGTCAGTCTGATGCCTCATCTTTGTGTGTGCCCTGGAGACTTGTTGTGTTGTGCGGATTGAGAATGGATATGCAGAGCATTGTCAGAACAGTGCTGGGGCATGTAGTAGCCCTGCATCAGTGCCCTCACCCTTAGTGGCGAGTGTGATGGTAGACCCGTGAGAGCAGCAGTATTAATTGTGCTGTTTCTGGCACTTTAGTTCCTTTTCCACTGTCCTGGGCTGCCTCCGGTATTTCTCTCCAGCTGACTTAGTTTCAGCCTTTTTCGAGTGTCCTTATTCTGGGAGTGATGCACTTGATGTCTTTCCGTGGTGTTCTGTTCATCTTATTTGACCTCATCACTTTCATTGTGTGGTATTCTGTTAAAAGTCATCCCTGCTTGCTTATGTTAAAAGTCCGCAAGTGCATCTATCTGCCCATGGGCAGTTTCTTAGCCTGCATGTGTTTCTCTTTCCTGGCCCAATTCTTTTCTACCTGGCCCAGTTCCTCCATCCTGTATTGCATTTCACTGTGGAAATCATTACATATCCCACTTGCATCCTCCAGATCCACCTGCCAATCACCCAGTTCTGCACTATTTTATCTTTGCACCTGGAGCAATGAAGAGATACAACAAGCATATTCACATCTTCTGTCCAGAGAGGAGTCTGAGCTGCCAAGTGCAGTATGTGATGGGTGAGGTGAAGGGTATGGTTCTTGGGATGAGCAAATAGAGTTTTGGAATACAAAAAACTGGTACTGAATCTTGTGCTGTTTTTGCTTTCCTCAGCTCAGCCCTCTCCTGCTTCTTCAACTGTGTACCTAGAGGAATGAATGCTCCCAAAGTTCCAACCCTTGCTCCTGCCCCTGAGCCCTGAACTTTGACTTTGGGCAATGCTGTCCCAGTCCTTTTACGAACCATTGAATAGTCACCAAGTCATTGAAATTCTGTTCTCACTGACGTGTTGGAAAAGCTATTATTGGGGGGTGGGTAACTTATGTATCCTAAATTGTTCCTATTTGGGAAGGAGGGTGAATTGGGCTAGGTAGGGGATGTGACCCTACAAAGGTAACACTCTTGCAGAGTGCTATGATTTTATTTGGGACACTTCATGCCATTTACCCAGAGTACCTGAGCTTACCTGTCCCAGAGAATGTGGAGAGACATTACTAGTGATTATTCTATAAAAGAATAACAGAGTCCCGAAAGTGGAAACTCCTCTTAGCATTAGTAGCAGGTTTAAATAACCCCCAGTGGTGAATTTACAGTGGTTTTCTAAATTGCAGCACATTATAATGTTAGAAATATTATAGTTAGGACTGAGAAAACTCTAATTTGGAGGAGCATTGGATGATTCCGTTTAGCTGCTCATTGTTTTACCTAACTATCAGAGAAGAATCAGCCTCCTAATTATTTGGATAAAAAAATAGTAGTTTTATAATTATAAAATCTCCTAAAAGTCTGATGGTGATGATGATGATGATGGTATGCATGTGTATGTGAAGAAGTCTATAAAACCAAAAGAACACAGTACATTTAGTACACTTTGGAGAAGCCTTAAACGTTTTGGCAAGAAACATTTCCTAGTTTGTTTTTTTTCCCTCTTAGGTCCTCACACACGTGAACTTTTATTATTCTTTCACTTTGAATATTTATGTTTTGAGCAACCCTTGATTTTTTTTTTTTTTTTGTAGTTATAAATACACTTTGCCTGGTCAACCCTGGATGCAGGGATGGAGTTCTAGAGCTTGGAAGATTAGGTTGCCAAGGAATGAATAAAAGGAAAATTTCCTGGTGTGGTTCAGGATCATCAGCTCTGATTTCTTGGCCCATGAATTGGGTCAGTGGGGTTTGTGCTCACCTGAGCGAACGGAAACTCCGGGTCCCCTACTCTTTAAAGGAACAAAGCTCCCGAGGGTCTCCCCGGGGCTGGTCTGTCTGCCTCTCCTCCCAGGTGGAATGGTCATTTGTCCTTTTCGTTTCCTTTGCCCCTATTCTTGAGGTAAGGCTGCAGAATCTTCCACTTCCTCCCATTCTGTTGTCTTAGAGTCGAATAACTTGAATTCTTATCATTTTAAGGCAATGGCAGAAAGCAATTTGACCCAAAGAAGATGTGTCCTCTGGGCTCCAGGCTGTCCTGAATCTGAAATATAAAACTTGAGAGCTACGTGTCTGCCTCAATTACAGAGATTTTTATCTCTGTGATTACCCATCCTTGCAATGGGTCTGTTTCTTTGTGCTGTTGGTTTACCTGAAGTGTGTGGCTGGCCACGGTATGAATCTCCTGACCTTCACCTATTATTTCAATGACATCTGGTGTTGAACACACTTTTAATGTCAGGTATTCCTTGTGGCATGTGCTGGGTCTCAGTCAAACTGAGAGTTTTGACTCCCTTCTTTCTGGAAACTTCCATCTACTCTCATGGGAATGGGACATACATTTTGTGTACCCTGTGTGAAGACTACAGAAGCTCTCTCATGTTTTTTTTCTGAAGACCAACCCAGGTGTGTTCTAGAATTTTGTCACTATGCTCTACTACCCAGGTGTTTTTGAGCCTTTTAAAATAATAACAGATAACTATTTGCCAGTTGAAAATGGTGCTCTGTATCAACTTGAACAAGGAGAGTCATATTTATCATTGTTGGGATCTTTGATTTCTTTTTTTTTATGGCAACTCTAATTTTTTTATTTCTATTTTTCCTTATTACACATTCAGAGCACAAGTTTTCATATCTCTGGTTGTATACAAGTATATTCACACCGATTCATGTCTTCATACCTGTACTTTGGATAATAATGATCCTCACATTCCACCATCATGTCTAACCCCCTGCCTCCTCCCTTCCCCTCCCACCCCTCTGCCCTATCTAGAGTTCGTCTATTCCTCCCATGCTCCCTCTCTCTATCCCACTATGAATCAGCCTCCTTATATCAGAGAAAACATTCAGCATTTGGGTTTTTGAGACTGGGATTTCTTACAGAATTTGACTTACCTTGAAACCCTAAGAAGTACATAAGGCTTTATACAGAACTTTGTATAAAATTGTTTGCTTTCTTATATGGTTGGATAAACTAACCTACATAAAACTGTGTGAATTTAATGTTTTTTATATATAGGTAGGTTTTTGACCAATGATTTCATTGCTTTAATGTTTAGAGCTCTGTTTGGTTTAGCAGTGGCTTCATGGGTCAATTTTGGTGATTTATGTTTTTCTAAAAAGTATTATTTCACTGAATTTTTTACATTTATCAGAAGTTTTAAAAGTGATTTTAAAGATCTCCACTCTATCCACATTTTTGTTCTCCTTTTTATTCCTAAGATGTTTCTTCTCTTTCCTTATCTTGATCAAAATTCTCAGACGTTTATCTATCTCATTCTTCTGACCAAGAATTAACTTTTAGTTGGCTTCTAATTTATTAGTCTCTCTTCCTGCCTTCATGATTTACTGAGTGCTGCTTTCTTGGGGTTTACATGGACATGTGCTAATGCTAACGTGACATTACTCTTATTAAAATGGACCAATATTATGTATATCTTTCAAAATTCAAATCCTCATGGTTTGCAGAGAGGAATATAATGACATTGATTGTGAGCACTGATATATTTGAACTTATTTTGTCAGTTCACTATGTCTTTTAGTTGCTGTCTTTATTTTCCTTTCTTGCCATATTTTCACTTGGTCTCTTTTTTATTATGTATTTTTATGCATTGTGACCTATTCTATTCTTTCTGTGATTACTCTTGCATTTTAATATGACTATCTGATTTGATAGGAGCCAAGTCAGAGTGTTTTGATTCACATCTTAGGCAGATTTTTTTCTACATATTTTGCAGCTGTGTGCTTTGGAGTGCATAACTTGATCTTTCTGGACTCAATGGCTTTAGTGCTAACATGGAAATAATGAAAGCACCAATATCAGGCTGTTGTGAGAATTAAATTAGTTAGTAGAGTGTTAAAACATTTTATGTTATAAAATGTAGAGTGTTAAAATAATCTTCTATATCATAACAAATATAATGTCTGCTGTTTTATTATTATCCTCTTCCTGAAAAATACTTAATATTTATAAAGTTTTAAATGCTTATTTCAAAATTCAAATTATTTTGCCTTGTAATTTAGACCTGTATTTTTTTTTCAAATTAATTGTGTGTGTGTGTGTGTATGTGTGTGTGTGTGTGTTTGGTATTGGGGATTGAACACAAGGATGCTTTACCATTGAGCTATATGCCCAGTCCTTTTCTTTAAAGACTTTCTTTTTTAGTTGTAGATGGGCACAACACCTTTATTTTATTTATTTATGTGATGCTGAGGATCAAATCCAGTGCCCCATGCATGCAAGACAAACGCTCTACCACTGAGCCAAACCCCAGCCCATGCCAGCCCTTTTTATTTTCCATTTTGAAACAGGGTCTTGTTAAATTGCTGAGGCTGGCTCCAAACTTGTGATCTTCCTGCTTCAGACTCCTGAGTTGCTGGGGTTACAGGAGTGTGCCATTGTGCCTGGCAGTGTTATTTTTTATTTATTTATTTTTTTGCATACCGGGGATTGAACTCAGGGGCACTTGACCTCTGAGCCGCACCCTCAGCCCTAGTTTATATTATATTTAGAGGTAGGGTCTCACTGACTTGTTTAGTGCCTCACTTTTGCTGATTCTGGCTTTGAACTTGAGATTCTCCTGCCTCGGCCTCCTGAATCCCTAGGATTACAGGTGTGCTCCACCGTGCCTGGCTCAGTTTTAACTTTTTTTTAATATTTATTTTTTTGGTGTAGATGGACACAACACAATGCTTTTATTTTTATGTGGTGCTGAGGATTGAACCCGGTTCCCGCCCAGGCTAGGCATGCGCTCTACAGCTGAGCCACAATCCCAGCCCTTCAGTTTTAACTTTTTATGAGCAAATGTTATATAGATTTGAAGACATGTTTACTAATTTTTAAAAATTGGTTCTTCTACCTCTTTCTTCCTTCCTTTCCTTTGTATTGGAGTATATTCTTTAGTGGACGCTTCAGGAGATCTTAGTCTTTAGTCTTGTCTGAACTTGTCTTTATTTTGATTATACTTTGCATGAAAATATAACTGATTATGAGATTTGGAGTTTTTTTTTTTTAAGATGGGCACAATACCTTTACTTTACTTATTTTTATGTGGTGCTGAGGATCAAATCCAGTGGCTCACATGTATGATGCAAGCGCTCTACTGCTAAACTATAACCCCAGCCTGGAGGTTTGGAGTTTTTACCATGTGGAAGATATGATTTCATTACTTTCCATCCTGCTTTTTTGCTAAGAGGAGTTGTATTTTTATTCTTGTTGCCCTTTGGAATTTATCTGGCTTTTTTCTCTGATTCTTAAAAAGATGGTTTGTTCAGTTATTTCTAATTCTCTGCTGTTTTTCTCAGTGTGTATGAATGGATTTACCTAGTTTTTCTGCCTTGGAACATGTTACACTTCCATGTTTTTTTAACTGCTTTCATGTTTTTTCTTTGCTTTTTATTTGTGTGCCATTTCTTGGTAATTTCATATTACAGATAATATGAAATTATCTGTAAGTTTACTTTCTTACTCTCAGTGTTTTCCTGAGCTTTAGTTATCCTCCTCCTTGGATTTTCATTTTAATTGTATTTTCATGTAAGTTTTTGTGATCTTTTTTCAAGTCAATTTGCATTTCATTCATAGTGTTCTCCATAAATATACTTACTTCATTACCACTAATTATTTAATTTTAATTCATCTTTCATTCCTTGGTTCATTTAAGCTATAGTCATTTTATAACCACTTTCACTATGTTCTGTTTTTTCTTTCAATTTTCTAGTTCTTGGGGGTGCTAACGTTTATGTTCAGCACATCTACTGATTTTTCCTTTGCAATCTGTTTTTCTTGTATGGATTGTAGTTTTTATTGTGAGCTTAGCTTTATGGTTTCAAGCGTGATCTGTTTTTAGTACGTTTCTGAGCTTGGCCTTCCTATATGACTCAAGTATTGTAATACAGACCTTAGACCTGTATGTGCTATAAACCTGGGGTTTCAGACTCCACAGGTGCACTTCTCCCTGGCCCAAAGCCATAAAGATCTGGCATGTTTCCTTTTCTTTTTTCCTGGCTACAGGCATCACTCCCCCCGCCCCTATTTATTTATTTAGGACAAAGTAGCTCTTTGAGACTTTATGCAGGAGGCCTTCCCTGAGTGGTCTGAAGTCAGACATCTTCTCTTCATGCAAGTATTAAAGGTGCCAGGTCCTTAGCACGTAGGACTTGTGTCCGTATCTGGAACTCCCCTGGTCACAGAGGCTTGAAATCCTACTGGCCAACCTCTATCACTTTGATTTCTATCCTTATTTCTGGCCTCCTATACATTTTCCTTTATTTTGAACTTGGATAGATATTAATATTGTATATTTGCAACAAGAGAAGACTGTATCTCATCCATATTTTGCCTGATACCTTTGAAAGGAAAGCTTTCTTCTATACAGTGTTTACAGTTCATGGCTGTCCTTTGTTCACAGAATATCACAAGGACTTCTCTTTCACGTAAGATGAGAGTAAGTGCATTTTCCTTATTCCTTCTATCTGAAGCCTGTAGAAGTATTAACTGCCTTTGTTGCATCTTCTGTGTTTTCATGCTTGGGATAGAAAAGGAATAGCTCAGCAGGTGAGGAAGTATTGAACCTAAAGTTTGGAAAAGATCCTCCCAGATTAGAAGCAGGAAGGCCTTGTGGTAATTCCAGTTCTTCCATTAACCTGGTTTTGTGACCCTCGCCAGGCTTCACCTACTTGGTCCTGCCATAAAATTGGTCAAAATTGGGATAGATTATCTGTACCATTTGTTTAGTATTTTATAAGGGTAATATGAAATTATCTGCAAGGGAGGAAATCATCTATAGCCAAGCTTTTTACTTTTGTAGGAAAATAAGTTTAAGCCAAGAGAAGCATGTGCTTATTATATTGAAATGAAGTATAGACGTGGGTGTATTGTCATTCTAAATGATACCTGCCCAATTACAGGTTACTCTCTTGCAATTACATCTTTTAAAGATAATGAGTCATATTTGAGGCACTTCCTAGAATAGTCCTGTACATCGTTCTGCACTGTTCATGGGCTTTCTAATCTTGATTTGTCAAGTTCATACTTTGTATGAAATTGTCTTATATTCTTCTCCATCTCCAAAAATTACAAGGGGAAGACAGGGTAATTCTTCAGAAAGCACTCTATGTGGCTCTGACAGAATAATTACTTTTCATATATATTTAATATATTTCCATATATTATATATAATATATATTATCATTACTTTCCATATATATAATATATTTCCATCTGTTATATATATAATATATATTCATAATATCTATATCTATTTACTTTATTTATTTTTATGTGGTGCTGAGGATGGAGCCCAATGCCTCACATGTGCAAGACGAGCACTTTACCGCTGAGCTATAAACCCAGCCCTGACAGAATCATTCTTTACGGGTGAATTTCATGTTATTTCTTCATGTGGGCATACAGAGGCTCACTAGGGAAAGACAAAAATGGGGAAAAAAGCCATCCTACAATTACATTTAGAAATTTACACTGAAAATGTCCAAATTACCTAGGCCTGTTGTACACAGGAAAGCATTCTACACATGTTCAAAAGTTTTATTAAAAAGTTCCTGGGGAGCCACAGGGCAAGATTTAACTCCCTGACCATGTTTCTGTGACTTCTTTTGGTAATTCTTCCATTCCCAATTCCTAGGCTTATTTCCTAGGGATCCACTGGCTGGGAAACTTGAGTATTGTATTGTAACCAGTATCATCTTTTCTTGTGGCCTTGGAGGGTGGAGATGGGTGAGACTCTATCTATCACAGATTCTTTAATAAAATAATAATAATTAGCAAGGACAAACAGTATTCCCTGCCAAGTATTGCAGCCAATTACTTTGCTTTCATTATCTTATTTAATCCTCACAGTCACTTTGCAAGGTAGGCACCATTATTATCCCCAGTTTATAGCATTAAGGAGTTGAGATGGGTCCATGGCCAGTTCTTCTTCATTCTCTGTGTCTGGTGCTGCCATCCTGCCTCTCTCGGAAAAGAACAAATAAATACAGGCAGCCCTTTCTATCTGTGGGTTCTGCATGTGTGGATTCAACCAAGAGTGGACAGAAAATATTAGAAAAATTGTATGTGTCCTGAATGTCTGAACCTGCACAGGCTTTTCGTTTTTATCATCATTCCTTAAACAATGATGTATAATATCTATTTACATATCATGTACACTCTGTGAGGTAGTGAATGTCTATCTAGAGATAATTTGAAGTATACAAGAGGATGTGTGTAGGTTGTATGCAAATACTATACCATTTTATGCAAGAACTTGAGCTGCTGGCATGGATTTTGGTATCCAACAGGGATTGTCAGGGATCTTGGAACCAATGCCTGAGGATACTGAAGGACTACTGTACCATACTTCCATCTGTGGTCTCCACAGCACCTTGATGTGCTCTTTCCTGCTCTGAACCTGGAGCCAGAGCCGTGCACTTGATTCTCATGCTTGATTCCTGTTACCTCATTTTCACCCTGTCAGGAAGTCATTGTAAAATCTAACCATGATGATAATTCCACCCACTTCCTTCGTGGATCACTGTAAGGACCAACTGAACATATGAAAGCAAACTGTAACGCCCAATTAAGATTTTCATAGGACCTCATCACAACAGATCTATAAAGTGAGTAGAACAGAAAAAGGTAACAAAAAGGCAAGATGGTGGAACTCCTTCTTCGTAGAGAGCTAGAATGCAACTCTAGAACTTCTGAATCTTGGTCCAGTCTCTTCCATGCCTTGGGGAGTATAGAAATTTAATGGTTTTGAAATGCAGTCATCCTCCTCAACTGTGGTTTTGCTTTCCATTGTTCATTTATCAGCAGACACCATGTTCTGAAGATATGAATATTCATCTTGACTTTTTCAAGAAAGACCACATTCACCTAAGTTTCATATGCCAAGTATATTATTCTGTTTTATTATCAGTAACTTATTGTTGATCTTTTTCTGTGCCTGACTTTTAAGTTAAACTTTATTATCATAAAGGTATGAGCAGGTGAAAAACACATCATACATAGAGTTCAGTATTATCCATGAACTTAGGCATCCAAACTTAGGAGTTTCAAAACATATCCCCCCATAGATAAGGGAATACCACTGATGTTTAACATGTTAGGGATTCATAGTTACAGAAAAAAATTCAACCTGTATAACTGTGCTACAGTGTAGCTTTTAATAAGCCAAAGTTCAACCCTAAAGAATTATAGGAGAAAAAAACCTTAAATACGTTTTATTGCTGCACATCCAGCGATGCACATACAGACAGGTATACATACATAGGTGATATTCATTAGTATATAACCTGTACGAGGTAAGAGCCTTGTCTGTTTGGCTCACGTTCCGAAAAAATGCCTGGAACACAGTCAGACCTCGCTAAATAATTGCGGAGTCAATTACAGATTACATGTAGACCTACTTTGTTTCACCACTTTCATTGTGTGGTTTTTAAGGTCACCACACACTCTGGTTTATGCACAGTATCCATGGTGTATACTTGTCCTTGCAAATGTTTATCAATGTGGCCTTTCACTCTCAAATACCTTAGTTGAGATGATAATTTATTTATTTTTAATGTGCTTACTATGATTGGACATACCTTCAGTGGTAACTTAAACTCTGATACCCACAATCTCAGCCCTGCCACGTACTAAGGATGGATTTGGCTGAATTAACTCTCAAACATCTGTTTTTTCATCTGTAAAATGAGAAAATGATAATGGTAGCTTCTTTGTTCAGCTGATGGGATGCTAGAGTTCATGCACTTAAAAAACTTTCTATCTTAGAGACTTAGAGGTTCCAGGACAGATTCCTTGCTTCCTTCTCCAAAGCACAATAGCATTACACCATGGAAGTCCTATTTTGTCCATTTGTTCCATGACAGATTGTTACACTGTTTAGATGTTCTGGTCTCCTGCTGTTGGTATTATGGGTAGGTTTCTTTCCAAATCATACATAATTCAGTTTCCAGTGTTTCATAAGGGGAAAAAAAGAGAGAGAAAGAAAGAATCGTCTTTCTGCTTTTATTAAGTTAATGTGCAATGGAAAAGCAAAGAAGCAGACACCCAATGTTTTTATCCCAGGCTCCTCCTTGGAAACTGATGGGTGAGCAGCCAGCCGCAGTAGGTGGAGGGCTGAAGAGAGGCTGGGCAGGGGTCCTCAGGTACAGTTAGGTGAGCCCTCTCTGCAGGAACAGGCTGTCTCCTGGACCCTGCTCCTGGCACTTCCTGGAATGTTCAGACCTGCTGGATATCCTTGTCACCACAGTCTGAAGCCATTTCAACTCATGCACAAGGTTGTACTCTCCAAGTTTTCTTTATACAAGCTTCTTATAACTTTTTGAGAGGCAACTCTAGATAGGAAATGATTTTAAAGCAAAATGACTCCTTAAGTAATTTTTGCTTTTTCTTCAATTTCCAAAGGCAAAATTATATATCCACCGACTATATTTTCTCTGTGAAAACTCTGGAAAAGTGGAGAGAAATGCCAAAGAGAAGTGTCCCCCTTCTTCTCTATCTGATGGAAACTCCTGGTCTTCAGGGGTCAAGGTGGTGGACACATTGTTAGTGTCAACAATCTTGGGCTGCTTACTTAGAATGGCATAGTTCTTTGTCAGCTCTCTTGAGAAGTTTCTGGAAGATTGTGGAAGAGGTTGACTCCAGTGTAAGAAACTCATGCTTTTAAGAGCAGTTGGGAACCACATGCAGCCGTGTGAAACAGTTCTGGCCAGGCTCTCCGGATCCTGTTGCCCAGGCTTACTTTCCTGTGAGCGTTAGTCACCACCTGATGTGATTACTTATTTATTAGTAGTGCTCACTTGCTGTGCTTCCCTCCTTGGGAGAGGCTCTGCACACAAGTTCTGGGCCTTCTATTTTTGTTCTGCTTACAATAAGCCTAGTGAAAGCGAGGGATGTCTGCGTTCCCCAAAACAATTCTGTTTTCAGTCCTTTCGCATCGTTCACCTGCTTTGGTCCACCTGAAAGTATTGGAGTTCTGTGTTACTGCCAACATTCATTCATTCATATGCTCACACCCTAAGGCCCCTTGAGAGTGCTAGGATTTGGCAAAAGTGATCTGGTTGGCTGATGAGATAGCTGATTTGTGTATTTAATGACTTCGATTATTATCATTATTTTTTGTCTTTCTGTTTGATCTTGACGTTTCAGTTTTGTGTTTTGAGGCCACTGAAACCAAGGGAGTCACGACTGTGTCTGAGTCTCTGAATAAATGCATGTAACTGGCAAGCCCCTGACTCTCCATTTCTCCACCAAATGCTTTAATACGTCTGACTACTGTTTTATGAAGAAAGGTACTTATGAAGGCGGTGTGATCTAAAAATCCCCACCAGGCCCTGAGGTGCCTTACATACCTCCGCGTGCTCATTGAAAAGCCTTTAGTCTGCAATCATAGGCCAGTCGGACAGCACATGCACGTAAAAATTTGCTGAGTTAGCAATCACAAGTCAGGGAGGAGGCAAAGTGAACCAAAGGATATGATTCTAGGTAGTTTAGAAAATGGAGTCGTTTACCAAATAGGGTAGTTTCTTAGTTTAGCCTGGGCCACCAGTGTGCAAATATATCCCCTGCCATGTAGATAACCGATGGCTGCAGTCAACTGTTAGCAACCACTTAATTGAAAAGAAATCAGGTAGCAATTACTGGCAATTGTGGGTTCATTTACTATATTTTTGTCAACTTATTTTAAGCCAGTGGTAGATTTGTTTAGCAATCAGGCTTCTAGAGGAATAAAAACCAAACCGTACAGAAAATAAAGCTCCCACACAAGGTAGTTGGGTGGGTGGGGTAGAAAAACCTTGAACAACTTAATGATAAAAGTGGGCAAGCCACAAAACCAAAATGGGCAGAGATCTTTTACTGGCTTAGGGGTTGAAAGAATAACAGGTCTTAGGATTCAGCATCTAACCCAAGACTATGGAATAAAAATTCCTTTCAACTGTGGACCTGCAGGGAAAGTTTGGAGTCTAGGTTACAGTGTACCAGAGTCCTTAGCCCTGGCCACTTACGCAAAGGGTCCACTCAGAAATAATCACCAGAACTTAATCACCCTTGGACTTTGTACTTCTCCCTAAATAATACCTTAGCACTGGAAAGTTTTACCTGTATAATGATCTCTTCGGTTTAAATCCTTTCTTGGTCAAACCCCTGCTTCAGATGTTATTTAAAGAGAGGCGGGGATGGTGTTGGTCAAAATAAAAAGCAGAGAGCTTTGAGCCATATGGGGATGAAGTTCAGCGGAGATAAGGATGTTTGGTATCACGGGTGTCTGTAAGCATGAAGTCCCAGAGTATTCGGAACAAGTTGTGTGAACTCTACTGGGTGCTGTGCCTCCTGTGAAACTCTAGACGGGGACTTTTCTAAATAAGAATACTCTGTGTGTCCAAGGGTGGTGCCCAGTGTTTCAACAGCAGGGATCTTGTTTCCCACCTGGCTGTATTAGAAACTCCCCTGGCATCTGTGGATTGCTTTTCTCAGCTTGAGGAGATACACATTTCACAGCCAGACAGAACATATGCAGAAAAACTGAAAATCCTCCAGGGTCATCACTGTAATTTCCTGGTTCAGAATCATAGTGTGGGTACAACTAAGGCCATTTTGCTTTCTGGACTGTCTGAAGGTGTCCCGGGTGGATTTCATGTTCATTCACTGTGCTTTGGAGCCTTTTGCCAAGTTCATGTGACACAATCCTGGTATTGTTCTTCTCTTGGAAGGCTGGGAATCTGAGCAGACTGGTGGCAAAAGCTGAAATCTTCCAAAGCAGACAGTGGTGCTTACCTGCATCCTTCTACCCCAGTCTATCCCACTTCCAGCTTCGAAAGGGAAAACCGAACTCATCAATAGAGTAATTTCAGATGCTGACCTTCAGCAGGAAGCAGCCAAGGTGCTCAAGTGTATAACTGGTTTTGTTTCTTTTGAAAGCCAGTTAGCAGCAAACAATCGAATATAAAATTAAAAATCCATGAGTAACCCTATATCAAAAGTGAGTCATATTATTCACAGAAAGGTACAGTATTTATTTATTTATTTTGCTGTTTCTTCGTCATCTTTCTTAAAGCTACAAGCTCAGTTTTCTTTCTTGGAAGGGAAGAAATGGTTTACTTGTTACAGGATCGATATGCAAAAGAATTCAATACCTACACTTTTCCAAGATACAGATTAGCCCTTCTCTCGCACGTCAGTCCTTTAATATTTCCGGAAAGACAACTTTGTTCTGTGGAAGGAGCGAGTTTCCTGCCTAGCATTTGGGGACTGTGATTATCCCATCACAGGAATAGGTTTTAGAGACATTGGACCGCTGTAGAACTGTGGAAGGTCACCAGCTGGGAACGGTAGCGATGGAGTAGTTAATCACAGTGTATTTCTTGTGCCTGTTGCTATGGCTTAGCCTCCTGAGCAGCCCGAAGAACTCCTTCAGTGATGGGCTTGATTTGGGCAGCAGAATCCTGGAGAGACCCTGGCCCTAGTTGCTCCTCTTCAAAGTCCCTGTGAGCTGGGGGATTTAGTTCTGAGAGATCTACCCAGAGTACCCTATTGGTGCTCAAAGCAGCTTTTACAAAACACCTTGATGTGAGGGACAAAAGAATTCTCTGTCATTTGAAGGATGGCTGACTATTTTTCCTATTTGTGATTTTCCTTGAAATTAGAAAGATTTTTTCCCCCTAAATCAAATTGCTGAAACCGCAACATCTTCAGCTATCTCTCTTTAGCGACAGTGGATTTGCCCTTGTGTGTGACAGGATACTCTCTATTCATGTTAACTCCAGGATGGGGTAGTATTACCCAAAAGGGCTTATGGGTGACTCTGTGTGTGTGTGTGTGTGTGTGTGTGTGTGTGCTGCTTGCCACACTTCCATACTCACTTCCATACACATTTGATGACTTTCAAGTCTGTGATGAGCAATTAATTACGATATTACTGTTTAAAAACGATATCTGAAGTTTCTTGTTATGAATATTGGCAGCGTCTACTCCACAAAATACTTTTCCAGTTCATTGGATAGAGGCTAATTGGTTAGGACACAATATCTTGTGGAGAGGCAAATATACTACTAAGAATCGATCTTATCTTGCTCATGGCCCAGTCTGTAAATAATGAATCTGAGGTGGAAGCAAGGATTTAACACAGGCAGTAAGAAGGCCAGGGCATGAGTCAAATCCTGTTCCCAGCCCCAGCTCTGGGATCAGGTCAGGATTCAGCTGCCTTTGATGGAGAGGGGACAGCCAGGGGACAGTTCACATTCGTTCCTTCAGCCTGTGGGTGTGAACTTTACCAGCCCTGGTGCTGCCTGGACCTGCAGAGCTCCCTTCCATTGAGAGAAATCAGCTATCAGCGGTGGGGCCACGACTGGGATGGGAGCCCCCTTGGCCCGCTGCTGAACCTTCTCCTAAGTGCTTAAGGGCCTATGGTTCACGGGAGCTCCACGTCTGCATCTGTTCCCATTGCTTGAGTTGAGATTTGAAGTCAGGAGTCTAAAAAGAACAGAGAGGAAGTGAAGAATGGAAGGGTTTGCGCTCTTCCAATCTACTCTCAGTCTTAGTAGCTTTGATGCTTGGCTTTTGGACTCAGGGTCTAGACACACAGCAGCCATTGTGGGCCTTGCAGGTACCTCTGCAAGCCCTGCAAGATGGGAGGGGTGGGGAAATGGGAACAGGCGATCTGCAGAACCAGTTCTTGTCCTGACCAAAGGAAACCCCTGCCCAACTTTGGCCAAATTATAGAAATGTGTTTGTAGAGGGTGACTGAGGGAGAGCCCAGTTCTGCTGATTTTTCAAAATAAGCCAGACAGGAGGATTTAGACGTGATCTTCTTAATTTCTAAAGGCTCATCTTTCAATATTTGAGAACAGTAGAGAGACTGAACAGAAGGGGCTTGCAAGTCATGGAAACTTGGCACATCATTTTTCACCTCTGCTCCAGAATTCTTTGGGCTACACTAAATTTTCTTTCTACTACTGACGCTTCTTGACTTATGATAGGATCATGTCCCAATAAGACCATCTGAAATTGAAAATACCAGAAGTCAGGAATGCATATAATCAACCCGACCTGTGTGACAACATGCTTAGCAGCATAGCTCACTCCTGAGTCTCGGTTGTTTCCTCTTGAGATTGTGTGGCTGACTAGGAGCAGCAGCCCCAATCCCATGTAGCACAGGAAAAGATCAAAAGTCAAACTTGCAAGTCTGGTTTCTACTGAGAGCATACTACTTTTACATCGTTGCAAAGTCAAAACAAAAATCATATGGGACACTCATAAATTAGGCCTGTAAGTTTTTTTGTTTTCCTTTTGCAGTATTGAGGATTAAACTCAGGGCCTCACACTTACTAGGCAGATGCTCTACCTCCTGGCTACATCCCCAGCCCTAGGCATTGTCTGTATTTAAACCTGGTGATATTTAAGGAAGCTAAGCCTAATGGGTGTGACACTTATGTACTTGATAGACAAGTTAGTGCTCATCCAAATTAGTACAGTTCTTAGCGATTGTTACTAAAAGAGAAATAAATGTATAGAGATGGCTGTCATACTTTGATCGTTGAAATGGGAAGGCTGTTTTGTAATATTTAAGCGAACGGTATTCATGTTTTCTCCTTGAATACATAGCATAGGTAAAAGGGAGTCACACTGGGATAGAGCTCAGGAGGTCATGGGATAAGCTAGGAAGGGGGTTCATCATCTGACAAGTAAACTCTGTGGGTAAGTCAGACATCATCCTGGCAATTACTAATGACTTAAATCAAAATGTCACTTCCTCTCATTGAAGAGAGGTCCTTTCCTTCAGACATATATCTGTAAAAAAATCAATCTAAACAGTTTAAATATCGTAACAGTCCTTGTGCTCTTTTTCGCTGAGTATTACTTCGCATAAACCAGTAGAATAAACATGCATTTCATGGAAGACTGAGCTACCATGTTAATGTGCGGTAATCTGCTCCCATCCATTTCCCTATTCTCTGACATTTTACTAAGACTGCTTTTTTCATGTTACTTGTTTTCCCCTTTCAAATGCCAAATATGCTCACATCTTGCTTCTTACTTTCGAACAGCCTACGCATTGCACATTTTAACTTGGCACCCCTCGACTTGCGACCCAGAAGCCCAGTTCATGGTCTCTTTCAGCAAATCGGTTAGTACTTTGGGTCATACCACATGGCGGCTGTGCCCACCAGCAGAGATTCATTTACCAGCACCCCCTCTTCTGCCTGTTTGTTTAGCAGTGTTTATGCAGTTATGTCAATATTTCATTTTGCTTTGCCATCATTATTTTAGAACAATGAGAAAGAAAGAAAAAAAAAGAATGACTGGCGATTATCTCTGTTAGGATAAAATGCACATAACACAAAATCTACCATATTAACCATCTGAAGTACACAAGTTAGTGCATTAAGCCTATTCACGTTGTTGTGCCACTACCACCAGCAGCCATCACCAGGACTTTTTCATCTTCCCTAATGAAACTATGGACCTACTCCACACTCGTTTCTTGATCCTCCCTCTGACTTCTATTCTACTTTCTGTCTCAGTTATGAATGGGTCGATTCTATTTCTATCCAATCACTCACGTAAGTGGATTCACACAGTATTGTGTGTGTGTGTGTGTGTGTGTGTGTGTGTGTGTTTGGTGACAGTGAAGATTATAAGGAAGAACAGTACTGTTCTTTCAACCTTAGTGAAATTGAGGCAAAGGTGGAAATCACCAGCGGTCATAAAAGCATAAACCTTCTGTGTAATTAGGTATAAACCAGTTGGTTGTATATTCTATCGGGAAATAAAAGAACAAAATTAAAGATTAGAGAAAATAGTAAGTGTTAGAACTAACAATGTGAGGCTTGTGATAGAAGGTGAGGTTCAAGGTCCTAGCTTTCAGCTTCGGGAATCCCCAATCAGAACATGCACATCTGATGTGCCTCTTTTTAGGCTCCGCGTTTAGTCGCTCATGGAGACTAAAGAGACAAAAGGCATGTTAATAACTTTTTTCTTCATTGCCATTTTTGTCTGCCTACACTAGAAAACACTCTTATTTCTCTACACTCTCTAACCCTTCTGATGCCAAATGTATGGATATTTTTTTCACACCACAACCAATTCTCTGCTTCTCCCTGGAGGCCAACTGGGTGACCTAAAATTTGGTTCTGACATCAATTACCTGGCATCAGTGCAAAACCCAAGTTTAGGAGCTCAGTCCCACTTTGTATGCCATACATCCGAACAACTGGGTATAAACCGGGGTTCCATGATGTCCTCCACAGAGTTGATAATTTGCTACAGCAGCTCACAGAATTTAAAGGAAACACTTCAGTTTTCTGATCACCATAAAAGATAAAATGAACAGCTGGATGAACCGTAGGGCAGGGTCTGGTGCAGAACTTCCCAGTTGCCTGCTGTCTCAACATGTCCTGGAGCTCCCTTAACCTCACTGTTCGGGGTTTTCATGGATGCTCCATTTAGAGAGGCAACTACCACTTAGGTCACTGGCTATTGGTGATTAACTGAACCTCCAGTTCTCCCTAGAGTTCAGGTAGTGGGTGAGGTGGGGGTGTTAAGGTTCCAATCATGTTTTGGTCTTTGTCACCCCTAGCTCTATCCTGAAGCTGCCCAGGGGTCCCTAGATACCAGTCATCTCCTTGGCATATACAAGAAACTCTTAGGACTTAAGAAATTCCAAGGGGCTTGGCTCCTTCCTCTGTGTCAGGAACCAGGGACAAATATGATAACCAAAGAGGTTCCTGCTACCCTTATCATTCAGGAGATGACAAGGTTTTAGGAGCTTTGTGGCAGGAACTAGAGCAGAGACCAAATATGTATGTATTATGTCACAACCTGCTACATATTGTATTAGACAGTGGAAGCCAGAAAATGTATAAAATTTGCCCTGTTTTATTCACAGGGAAAGCTGTGAACATTTGTTCTGAGGGGTGCATTAGATCCTCAAATGGATCTGAGAACTGTCCTCCTTGGATTTTAAAGATGAATGGGCTACCTTTCTATGTGGTGGTTGAAAGCTGGAATTTGGGATCAGTTGACTTGTTTTGTAGGGGTTCTTTACCAAGTTGAAGTTCTTTCTTATTCCTAGTTTGTGAGAGTTTTTAATCACAAATGTGTATTGAGTTTTGTCAAATACTTTTAATGTATCCATTGATATAATCCTATAATTCTTTATTATGTTGATAGGATGGATTTCATTGATAACATTTTTTTTTTGGATATTGAGCTATCCTTGCATCCTTGGACTAAACTTCATTTGGTCATGGTGAATACCTCATTTTATGTACTGCTGCAGAGTTATTTGCTAACATTCTGATGAAGATGTTTGCATCTACTCATGAAGGTCATTAGTCTGTTTTCTTTGTCTCATTTTGGAATGAGGGCAATACTAACAATGAAATGAAGTGGGTATTGTTCTCTCCTCTTATATTTTCTGGAAAAGGTTGTATGCAGTTGGTGTTACTTTGTGGAATTCACTAGTGAAATTACCTGGGCCTGACATATTTCTTTTTGGGGGGCATTTTAAATTTATAATCTCAATTTTCAAACTTTTTTTTTTTTTTTTTTTGCTAGTGATAGGGGTAGTCAAATGATTTCCTCCTTATTGGGTAAATGGTGGCTGTTTACAGTTTATGAGGAATTGGTCCATTTCAGTTAAGATAGGAAGAGCTTAGGGTTGATCAGGACATTCCTTTTATAAGCCTTTGATGACGGGGGTCTGTAGGGATAGCCCTGTAAATCAGTAGATTTGTATCTCCTCTCCTTTTTTTCGGTCATAGGTTGGGAGTGAGTTGCCTGATTATCGTAGGGTGGTAGGAGTCCAGGTTTCCCAAGTAGTCTCTGCTACCCCAAGAGGAGGGAGGATTCATTAGCACCCAATTTAGAAGAAAATCCAATCTCCCTCCTTTTGTTTTCTCCCAGTGGGGAAGCTGGGGAGTTCCCTACCTTCTGGCAAAGGTGGAAGCTATAGGACCCACTCACACTGTGCTGGAGTCAGGCCAGGGTTTCAGGGGTGATGTTTGGCTGGAGTAGAGCAACCACTGTCTAGCACTTTTCTTTCCTTAGACTCTTTCTGAAGTCCCTTATCCAGATAAAGCAGGGTATGCTTGGGAGTTTGTGGTCTGTGTCCACGGGCGTTTCCTGGTTGCCAGTTTCTTCAGCTCCAAGTCTGGGACTTGTTGGAAGCAAAAGGAGTATCAAGAGAACTCAGCTCACGGCATTATTATGCTCCTGGTCCAGAGGTCCTACCAGTCTTCCTTCTTTTCTCACCTTCTAGAATTGTCCTCTTTTTGTTTTATTTATCATGTCTGCAATACCTGGGCTCTTTAGATGGGCTGAGTGGGAAGAATGGAGACATAGCCCGTCTTTCCCCCCATCACGGGCTCTGCATGCTCCAGCCCTTTCCTGTCCTTCTGTCCTCATTCCCTACCATGTTCCTTCACTGCCCAGGCTCCAGCCAGAGCAGCCTCCTTGCTCCAGATGCCCCTGGCTCAGGACCTGCATCTATGTTCTATAAGTGGACATCTGTTCTTTTTTTTCAATCTTCAATTTTCTTAGCTTTTATGTTTTTGCACAGATTTTAAGTGATTTCAAGATGACCTGTCATCTATTTTAAAACTCTTTACTTTGGTGATAATCTATCCCCTCTTAGTGAGTGAGGATCGTCTGTTGGTTTTGTAGATCTCCCTGCCCCTGCCCCGCCATGTTAAACTCTGGACCTTCATGGAATTTTCCACAGTTGTAGAAATAAAAGAGAAACTTGTCAGGGTTTGTTGGTTGTGTCTCTTTATCTGCCTGCTCCAATAATCTGGTGCAGTTATGCTGTCTTTCCGTATTGGCATATGGTTTCTAGCTTTGTGTGAACTTTGGGTGCCTCTGAGCACCATTATCTAGAGGTACAATTTTATCCCTGTGATTCATTGTGGGTGTAATGAACACGTGGGGCGATGCCTTGTCAGTGGTGTTGGGCGTGTATTTAGTTTTGTCAAGTACTTTTAATGACAGCATTACCCTTTAGGAAGCTGTAGCCCTCCTCTCATGTTCTATGGAAAATTTTTGCCGCTCCTTCTAGCTCAATCTCCTATCAATTCATTAAGCCCTGTGCTACTTTCAAGGAGATTCTAATTGATATTTTCCATCTAGATTTTTCTCCCCTGATTTTTTTTTTCTTTTTTGTCTTCTCCACCTCTGTAAATGACCCTACTGTACACTCAGTTACTGGAACCCCCAACTGTGGATCCATCCTTGGCCACCTGTCAAACATCCTCATCCAGCAACATATTCCATCGGAGCAGCTGTCAGAATATACCCTTCCTGCAACCTCTTGTCCTACTGACCCCACACCTTAATGAGGACACCCACCAGCCCTCTCCTGGAATACCGAGAAAGCTTCCTGGCTGGTATGCCCGCATTCATTCTTCAGCGGCAGCCAGAATGACCCTTCATAGCTGTGAATCTCATCATGACCTTGGGCTTCACCAAAGCCCGCCCTGGCTTCTCACTGTTCTCAGGACATAGCCGTCATCTGATCCTCATGGGCTCTGCATACTCCAGCACTTTCCTGTCCCTCTCTTCTTCTTTCCTACCAGATTCTCCTTCACTCCTTAAGCTACAGCCTAAGCCAGGCCCCTCGCTCAGAGTGCTGTATCTGATTCAGGGCCTGCATCTTTGTTCTTTGCTTCCTTATTCTGAAAAGTTCTTCTACCTTGTTTCTTCCCTGAAGAAACATTCATTCAGGGTTTTCATACCTGCTCCTATTTATGTATTGGCGGATAGGTTTAATGTTTCCCACCACTAAATCGTGTCCTGATGGTGCAGGGACTTTGTGTAAGTCCCCACTGTATCCCTTAGCATATCTGCTGTGATAAGATATCACATGGACCTGATAAGATATCAGTAAATATAGATGGGAGGAAGGAAAAATGATTAAATGAGGTTGATCACTTTTATTGCCCCCATTTTTCATAATGCCTTGATAAATAATCTTGGTACATGAAGCTGTTCTTGAATTTTTCGCTTACATAAACATGCCATCTGCAAAAGATGCAGTTCCTTGTTTTCTTAGATGTAGGTGTCCTTTTACCCTGGGAAGTAGCCACATTCTTCTGAGTGTCTCCTTTTCCTGTTTCTTATGGGATTGTGTACAGGTCCCTTTGGGGTCTGGGCTGTTCTTAACCTTTATCCTCTCATGTTTACAGACAACTTCTGGTTTATATTTCTGCTGATGGTTAATCATATCCATTTGGCTTGATTCTGTTCTCTGGTCCCTTGTCCTTTGTGAGGGCTTCTCCCTGTCACTCCCGGGTGTGGAAGTCAGGGTGCTCTGAGATTTCTGCTCTAGCTCCCACTAGCCCTGGGGTAGGGATGCATCGTCCACAGTTGGTCTTCAGACCTTGTGCAGTGGGGCTTTTTGCTGTTTGTCTCCTGTCTCCTCTTCGCACTGAGCACCAGGCCAGGTACACCACCCCTTCCTCAGGGGCCTCAGACTTTCCTCAAGCCTTTGTAACGGGGGACAAACAGCAATTCTGTTTTCTATTCCCCCTTGGAATGGAAAAGCCGAATCCACCTCCTCTCCTTGAGTCTCCTCACCCAAGTTCATTGCTCACCCCCTCTCCTGCAGCATTCATTACATCTCCTCGTTTATAGCATTTATCACGTTCTGTCCTATATCATAATCGATTATGGTCTTGTCTTATCTTTTGTGCTAAATATAGGCTCCTTGAAGACAGAGTTCATTCTGATTCAACTGCAGGTCCCTCAGACTCCTGTACACAGAAGGTACTCAGTATACCATCTGACTAAAGGTTTAACTCCGTGTTTTTTCTTTTTCTTTTTTTTTTCCCCTTTCAGAGTCCATCACGATGGTTCTTATTTTTTTTTTCTTTGTCTGTGGCCACATCATTTTGAAAAATTAAATACTATTCAAATTCTGCCTTGGAATAACCTAAATAACTTTTTGACTTTTCATGTGTATTTTCAATAAGTTTAGTATCATAAGTCCTCTGTAAATGTAACAAGTGGAACATTTTAAAAAAAACACCTCTCTATTTATAGCCATATTATTTTTGGTGGAGTGGTTTGTAAATGTATCTTTTTATCTAGCATATGACTGAATGTTATGATAAATAGATCCTCACTTTAATGTTTTTATATAGATCCGTTAATTCTGCTCTATTTATTGAATTCTATTTATTAAATTCTATTTATTTTATGTAATATTTGCTTATTTCTGATTCTTTTGCATTATTTATTTTCTCAATAGAATTTAATTTTCAGAAACCAATTCTATTATACAGTCTTTGTCCTCTTGAGTTATCACATAGCAGGTTTGTTGATCTGATTGAAATGGTGCTTTTCACTATTTTCTGTTTCTGTATGTCTCTTGCTTAGTGCAGTTCTGTTTTAAGATATATACTATGTGCACTGAGATACTTAAAAATCAGAATTTTTAGGCATGGAAGAATTTGCTTATACCTCTTAATACTTGTTAAAACAAGCTTAATATGTCCATAAATGGAAGCCTTCTCTTTCCCAGCCTTATAGGCGGGACCTTGGGTCATTCTTGACTTGCAGTCCAGGGCTTCCCAGAGTGTTCTTTGAGGATCACCTGAGACCCTGTGCCTGGACCAGGAGCCACCATCAGTGCATGGTGCCTGTATTTAACCTGAGCTTAGCAAATATTTGCTGATCCAATTGATGCCATTATTTTCTCTTCAAGCTCTTTTAAAATATAGAACAAAAAAAAATAAATGAAATCTAGAACATTTCATAGAATGTTTGTATTTGTCTTTGCCTAAAGCTAATGCTTGCTGTCCTGAGATTCTCTCTCTACTCTCCACCACTGTGTCACCTTCTTCTCATGCTCATTAGAACAGTGTGGTTGGTTTGTTTGGGGATTTTGTTGTTGTTGTTTAGACTTATTTTGGCTGTTTTTGTTGGAGGGGGTTTTCTGATTTTAACTTTTACATTGTTGCTCTCTGTGGATCCTGCTATCTGGAAGCTTCCTGTGTTGTCTCACACTTTGTTCCTTCCAGAATTTGACAGATAGGTTATTTTAGATGTAATGAGAAAAACACGGTGAATTCATCACATTGCACATATTAACAGATCTTTAGTTTTTAAGCTCAATTAATTTCAGCACTTGTAGACAGAGAAAAACTAAAATGGATTCACTCGAATAGAGCAATCTCTTCCCTATATGTTTTGTGTAAGCGACCTCTAATCTTGTTTGCTTTCACACCACATTACTGCAATTAAAATAAAACAATGATTTTTTAAGGCACCAACCCTCATTGACTTTTATGTACTAGTAACAAAAGTTGAGTGACTCAAGATATGTCCCAAATACCTTAAACAGAAATTAGCAGGAAATACACTAAGCCAGGAATTGGTAATGTTATTGCCTGGGGCCCTAATGTGGCCTGGCTCTATATGGCCTGTAAGGTAAGTTTTACATTCTTAAGTAATTCTCATCAAATCTAGCCAGTAATCCCAGTGGTTCTGGAGGCTGAGGCAGGAGGATCAGGAATTCAAAGCCAACCTCAGCAAACTTAGCAAGGCTCTAAGCAACTCAGTGAAACCCTGTCTCTGAATTAAATACAATATAGGGCTAGAGATGTGCCTCAGTGATTGAGTGTCCCTGAGTCCAATCCCTGGTCTCTGCCCCTGCCCCATAAAAAAAGATCAAATCTAAAGAAAAATATTTTGTGACTTATAAAATTGTAGGGGATTCTAGTTTCCATATGCATGAATATGTAATTCGAATAGGAATAAACTTTGATTGAAACCCCACTTGTTGATCTGTGGCTACTTTTGCACTGCAAAGACTAGTAAATATAGACCTCAAGTCGAAAACAGTTACCATGTCAACCTTTACAGAGAAAAAGTGATCAGTCTCTGGACTATACAGATTATAGCCCATGGTTCGTCAAAAAGGTCTGGTACATTTCTTGGTCATATTAGGTGGAATGATAAGGCTGAGAAAAGCCCATTCTACTAGCTTTATTTTTCCCTGGAAGAAATACTTAAAGGGGAGGAATGAATGCATTGTACATTTGTGATAGGTGACTTATTTGCTTTATTCTGTGAGTAGTGGAATTTAAGAAGCCTTTCTAATTTGTTTGCACTGTTTATTTTGCTGATGCCTTTTTTATTCTGGTGGCTCACAAAAGCACAGACACTTACACACACAAAGCCTTCTTTGTCAGCAGAGTATTATACTTTACAACTCAACATTTCTGCTGATGTTCACCAAATAGCAAGGAACTAAGATCTATGGCCACCGCCTTTCATACCACCCCTTCTTGACCCTGGGTCAACTGGGCAGATTCAGCAGCAGTTCTCTTCAGAAGAGTCAATCAGATCGATTTTTGAATGACAAAATTGAAATTCCTATGAGAAGGGACCAGCAGATTTTTTAGAAATGAGAATGCCTGATTTCCTCAACCAATGTTCCTGCGTTTGTTGCGTTTTTTTTTTCTGATTGTAGTCCGACCTAGTTTCTCTGTTTCTTGCTTCCTCCACACCCCTTTGGCCTTCTGTCCCAGTGGCCCTTCTTCCTAATTGCACCTTGTATATCGGTTGCTATATTTTATTTGCTTCTCCTTGATTGTTTCAGGTTGGCTTGTTCTCCTGGTCGGTCAGGATCAGTTAGGTCCCTTGAGCTTTGGCTTCTGAGATGCATGTAGAGGTTCTGATCTCTGCTCTCCCAACCACCTGGATTCTTAGCTGGGGAGCCTCCATGTGAGAGCACTGGGTCTCCAAGGTCAAGTAGGTAAAAGGAAAGAAAAAGACACAAAAAGCAAGAGGGAGCTTCCAAAAACAGGCCTTGCCTATCTTCTGATTCACGTCCAAGGGTTCCTTTTTAAATTTTTTTTTTTTCCTGGGCATTCTTTTAAAACTTTTTTTCTTTTGCTTTTTCCTGTAGAACAAGGAGAGATGACTCAAGTTTGGGGGCATTTGTGACATTACAGGTGCAGTGAGAAATCAGAAAGTCACCCACCCAGTTATCCTTACAGATCTTTACCTGGGAGGTGCGTTTGTCTCTATTATACAAATGAGTCAGGGGGGGCTGGCCGTGCCGGTAACCTGTCCACCGTCAGAGGCAGAGAGCAGGCAGGACTGCTGCACCTCAAGCTGGGGGCTGTTATCAGATGGCAGCTTTGAATGCAGGAAGACTTCAGGTTGGGGCTGTGTTCCACAAAGGGGGTGATTGCACTAGGATCCTGGGAGGCCCGGGAGATGCTCTTGGCAAGTTTCTTATCCTACAGGAAATGTTAATTATAAAAGGACCCAGCGTGTGGGGAGATTGCAAAGATGGTTGTCAGAGGATTTCTTCACTTCTCTGTTTATTGGTTAGGTCAGTGAGTTTTATTGCCTATTATAGGACGAATTATAAAACAATCAACACTGAAGAGCAGTTCAGATACTCCACATGCAGATGTCCACTTTATCCTTTAGAAATGAGTTCTGCAAATCCCTTCCAAGTATTGTGATGACTGTTTCTTTAGCTCACAAAGTATCTCACCCTGTGTTTTTAGTCCTGTTAAAAGGATTTACGAATTAAAACTTGTACGATTGTTAGTTTCTTGGGATTTACTCTGTTATTTTAGTGTTATTGTCCTATAATTGGATACATTTCTGTCTTAGTCCATTTATGTTGTTAGAACAGACTGGGATCATTTATAAAGACAGATATTTATTTTCTCACAGTGCTGGAGGCTAAAAGTCCATGACCAGGGTGCCAGCATTTGGTGTCTATTGAGGGCCTGTTGGGTCCTCACATGGTGGAAGGCAGAAAGGCAAATCAGAGTGGAACAGTGCACTCACCAAACCCGGCAAGAAGTCTCTTTCTTAAAGGCCTTAGTTTTTCTCAGAGGTCCCACCTCTTAATACTATCACACTGGAATTTTGGAGGGGATCTATTTAAACCAGAAAATGAACATATTCTGCTTTAATTCTAAAATATACTAAATGCCTTCGGTAGGACTTGCTACTGTCTTGCAAATAAACTCTGTTCTCATTTAAGCCCTGTCAAGGGATCTTCCTGAGTTAGGTTTCTGTTCCTCAACTTTGCATTGCTGTAACAAAATATCTAAAGAAATAACTTAAAGGAGAAAGGATTTAGGAGGCTCACAGTTTCACAGAGTTTAGTCTACGGCCAGCCTACTTCATTGCCCTGGACCTGAGGCAGGGCAGAACTTCATGGTAGAAGGGCTTGGTGGAGAAAAGCTGCTCATCAGCTCATGTCAGCTGGAAAGCAGAGAGAAAGTGAGAGAGGGGGAGGGAATGACCCCAGTGACATACAGTCATGCCCCACCTGGCGACAGGTACCACCCAGTAGTCCATTCAGATTATGACTCTATCAATGGGTTAATCCATTGATGAGGTCAGAGCCCTCATGACCCTTTCAGTTCCACAAACTCCACCTCTGAAAATGGCTGCAGTGGGAACCAAGTCTCCAACACCCGAGCCTGCGGGAGACATTTCAGATCCACACCGTAGTTGCCCGTAGGTGTTGGCATTTCTCTGCCCCTTTCTGCCACAGGACTCCTCTCAGGTATTCTATGTGTTAAAGCTACGCTGGACTCTGTCTTGGTTTGGGAAGTGGATGTTTCCCTCCTGTCTGTCCTTTCAGTGTGCATGGATCCTGGCTCCTGCTTGGTGTCTTCTCTAGCTCATTGATTTCTCCTCTGTATTTTCCCAGCTCTGAGCTGGGCTCACTTCCACTTAGCCTTGTACGTTGGAGTAAGTCACAAATAATATATATCCTATCGTCACTTGACTGGCAGCTCTTTGAAATTGGACATCATGGTAAACTTGTATCTTTCATCAAGTCGATGTTGATGCATCTTGATGAACTGATTTGTTGTTTCTGAAGGATCCTATATCTCAAAAATTAAATAGATTCAGCATCCCCAGTGAAAGAATCTGAAATGAAAAATAAAGATTATTAATTTTTATGAGTGCCAGAGATGGCCACACTAATCCCCAGATGGGTTTGTGAACAGCCACCTTGGTAACACCCTCGATATCTTGGAGCCTTGGGTGGCCCTTAAATTTTAAAAAAATCATGAAAATGACTGCCTTGCTTATATGTTAGGGTTTTCATAAGGATGCAAAGTTACATCTGAAAACGTTGAGAAATCACTAAATTGTTTTACATACAAAATTTTGTTGTTTTATTTCATTTCCACAGTCCTAGCATTTAAGAAAAATTTAATAGGGGTTTACAAAAATTTTTTTTTAAATGTACCATGTAGATGATGTGTATCTGTAGCATTGCAATTTTGATTTATAGTCCAGTTTGTACCCTGAGAGTGATTAATGGCGTGGACATAAATAAATAAATGTGAACGGTGTTGAGGGAATCATCTGATTTACCTTGTAATCTGCAAAGCCAGTCTCTAGTGAATCATACTAGGAGACTTGGCAGATTTTGGGATTACACCCATTGGTTAGAAAAAAACAAATGTCCTTTCCCCATAATTCCTGCATAACTCGGATTTTGTGCCTTTGTGTTTTCATTATCAGGCTTCCATCTCTACCACAAGTTGCCCACCATCGTGCCCGAGAGCTGCCTTCTCATAATGGTGGGACTTCTACTTGGTGGCATTATCTTTGGTGTGGATGAGAAGTCGCCCCCCGCCATGAAGACCGACGTGTTCTTCTTGTATCTCCTGCCACCCATCGTGCTGGACGCCGGCTATTTCATGCCCACTCGCCCCTTCTTTGAGAACATAGGCACTATTTTCTGGTATGCCGTGGTGGGGACACTGTGGAATTCCATCGGCATCGGGGTGTCCCTGTTTGGCATTTGCCAGATTGAAGCCTTCGGCCTCAGTGACATCACTCTGCTCCAGAACCTGCTCTTTGGCAGTTTGATCTCAGCCGTGGACCCCGTGGCCGTGCTCGCCGTCTTTGAGAACATCCACGTCAACGAGCAGCTCTACATCCTGGTCTTTGGGGAGTCCCTGCTGAACGATGCTGTCACAGTGGTGAGTGACACGTCCTGCGCGGTACCGTGGCACCTGGAGCCCAGTGCTCACCTGCATCTTAGCGGGTTTCCTTTGAGGACGCAGAGGAAGCAAACCAAACGCACTTTCTCCCAACAAGGTGCCTCCGACTGCTGCTGTGAGTGGGTGTTTCGCCACCCAGCCACCAGCTAGGTGTCCTGGAATTCAGTTCAGTTCCGGCAGCCCACCTGGAGATAGCATCAGATCCCCCAGGTGGCAGGCTCATCCCCAAGTGCTCCTCCCCCTTGACGCCCATCGCCAGCCCCAGGCGTTTTACCTGTGCATCTGATAGAGAGGCTCCAAGTCCGAGGTTCTTATGACCTCCTCCTTGCCAGGGAAGGTCACAGCACTCAGGGAAACACGTTTGCTGGTTTACTAAGGATATTGCAAAGGATACGGATGGAGAGGGGGAGTAGCAGCTTCCGTGAGCTCTGTGGGTGCACCGCCCTTCAAGAACCTCCACAGGTTCAGCTCTCCAGGTGTCCTCTGAACCATGCCCTTTTGGAGCTTTATGGGTGCTTCCTCACGTAGGCATGGCTGAAGGTTAAATCACTGGATACCAGTGATAAAATGAACCTTCAGCCCCTTTGTCCTCTTCTGAGGTCGGAGTAAAAGTCCCAGCCTTTTAATCCCACCTTGGTCTCTCCAGTGACCAGCTCCAATCCTGAAGCTACCCTGGGGCCACCAGCCATCAATCATTAGCATACACTTCAGAGATTCCAAGCATTTTATAAGTTATATGCCAAGAAAGTGGGCAAAGACCAAATATATATATCACAGAATCACAGCCCCTCACTTAGATTAATGCTCCAGTGTCACTGCCTTGAAATTCTTTCTACTTTTCTAAATGTATTTGCTTACTTTTTATTTATTATGGTACAACTGGCCCCTCATTTTCATTTTGCACCAGGTTTCACAAAACATGTAGCTAGTCCCTTCATACAAGGCCCTGGTCCTCAGAGGAGCATGAATGTGACTGTGGTCTTTGTGCCTCTGATGATTTATCATTTTGGCATTTTTAAATGTGATGGTCTTTCACCGCAATGTTACACTTCAGATCCCAGAAATCTCTGAGAAGTAATGCCACCGATATGTGATATGTATAACATCTGCGGAACAACAATACCTACTAAGTGCCCACTCTCTACCTGGTGGCAACTTATGTGTTATGTTAACAATCTTAACAAAAAATTTTGCCACATGTTCATTTTCTGTTACTATTCAACCAGCACATCCCTAGTTCTCATCATTTTCTCCTAAGTGGGTACTTATTTGAACAACAACTTATTTTTAGTTCTCTTTTAATTGCTACATAATTAGATTCAGAGGCCGTTATGATCTTAAGGTTTAGCACAATTCCAAACTCAGGCAAGGGTGGAGAGGCAGGATGAGGAAACATCTCCCCTTGCCCACAGATCTGCAGACAGCTCTTCCTGTAATATTTAGAGATTCCCAAGTGACCCTGGATTAATAAATCAATTAGCTAGCTCTGGCGATGCTGTAGTAGGGGTGACAGACATGATAACCATTAACCTTTAGTGAATGTTTCCCTTGTGCTCAGTTCTGTGAGAACCTATGAAGTAGGTATTGTTCCCATTTTGCAGATAAGAAAATTGAGGCAGGGAAAATGTTAAATAAAGCATGGTTTAAATAACAATTTTAAATACCCTTTCTATTAACTCCTACCCTTAAAATGTTACTCCTAACTTAAGAGCCTGCCTAGAAACCATTGTCCTCTGATAATTATATTCTACGGCAAACAGGGATCTCTGAAACTAAAATATCATCTTCTATATGGATATTGTTATGTAGACAATTCATTAAAAGTTTATTGACCATAACTTTTAGAGTGTCTGCTAAGATGGGTGTTTAAGATTGCTGCTGGCTCACTCCCAGAACCAAACCAAATTCATATATTCTATCATTTATTAACAGTCATTAACTTACCAATATTAAATTTTAACTTGAAACTGCCCCAATATCGAAGACATTTTATAACTCGCTGTGACTTCCCCAGGCATCAAGTTTTCCACAGTGACTTCAGTATGTAAATTTTACCCTTGTTGAAGGACACTGTGCAAATTTGCATATGGAGTGCTGGGAGTGAATCTATTAATGAAAAGGGAACTTGGCAGAGAAAGGAGAACCCTTGCTGCACTCCTTCTTGGGGGTGCTCAGCAGAGTCAGGCCAGTTCCAGAATGCTTCCCATTTACACTGCGGCCCTGCTTCTCAGAAAATCTCTCAAGCGCCTGAGTCTCCATCCATTCTGTAAGGTTTTCCGGAATCGTATTTCAGGAAGGGATCAGGATAAGTCAGTGTTTAGAGTGTGCTAAGGCAGCAGGCAAGTCCTGAGCTTCCTCTCAGAGGCACGGAGCCATCCACTGTGGATTTATGGATGGAGAGTGGGGCCTGGCCCAGGGAGGGCAGTGGGCCAGACTGACAGCTTGCCCTTCCAATAAGGAAGGGGGACAAGGACAGAGAAAGGACACAGCTGGTTTAGAGGTGAAAGCCATTGTCCACAGCCAGAGCCAGTAAATCAGAACAACTCCAATGGCTCTGTAGAAAAGGGCCTTCCTTGATACCAAGACACTGGCTTGCAAGCACAGAACCCAGGCCACAGGATGTCAGGGTGTGCCCAAGGGTTTCCCTGCCTAATGCCAAAGAATAAACTACCTGATGTTTCTCCAACTGAATTGGCAGAAGACTGTACTTATTGGAACATGTCAGGAATAATGAGAACAATGGTGTCAAAATTATTACTTTTTCTCCTACTCAGATATCCTCAAAGAATAGGGGTGGAGATGTTTTATTGGAGATTCTGTGATTCATTCTTCCAGTCTTATCTCCAGAAGAGGGACTTATCTCTAGGAGAGAAACTCATACACTAGAAAAGGGTATTGAAAATGTGGATCATGATGCCTACAGTAAAGGAGTTGCAGGTGGAGTGATTTAGGTAAATCAAAAAGAATTAATGTTAAAATTGTAGCTTTAGAGCTCTTAACCTCTTCCCAGGTCATGATGAATCTAATACTGACACGAAAAGGTGAAAGGAAGAAATTCTAGTACAGAAATGTCTCAAAGCAAGAGAAATTGTGTATATATACATGGTAGATCAAAGATCATGGTATTGTCCAAGAGTATCATGTATTAAAATTAAGCAAAAAAAAAAAGGCCAACTAATTGAACAATAAATGGGTGATTTCTAAATAGAATTTTTGTGTTGTCTCTTATAGATCATATTTTATAAAAATTTTTCAAAATCTGAAGATTCTTTCAGTTCTCAGCTGTCTGAGATATCCTGCTACTTCCATAGTAGTCCATAGACAAGTGACATGCTCAGATGGTTATTGTCAATGTCATTCTCAGAATCCATTAATGCAGCTATTGAGAAGTTTCACAAATTTTCCAAGAAGTCTTAAAGAGCTTCCTCAAGCATTTCCTAGTTTCCTACCCTTAACTAGGCTTAGTTCAGGAAAGCTTGCTCCGAGACAGACCCTGAGATATACCCCAGGGGCCAGTGAGTGGGGACTCTGAAATGGAATTTTTGAGGAAGATTGGTAAGCAATGACCACTTATAATTTAATTTTGACTTTGAAAATAGCAAAATAGATCTGAAATTCATTATGCAAAAGTGATTATCATTTATGTTTTATATAAGAGAAAGTGCTGGACACCTTTTTTTTTCTGGAATAGAGCTACTTTAATAAATAAAATTTGCAGTTTACATCCTTACCTTACATGGTTCTATGGAATCAGTACACATTGTAAATCAAAAGTCAAAATAAAGCCAGGCTAGTGGTGCACGCCTGTAATCCCAACGGCTCGGGAGGTTGAGTCAGGAGGATGGTGAGTTCAAAGCCAGCCTCAGCAACAGTGAGGTGCTTAGCAACTCAGTGAGCCCCTGTCTTTAAAGAAAATACAAAATAGGGCTGGGGATGTGGCTCAGTGGTCGAGTGCCCCTGAGTTCAATTCCCAGTACCAAAAAAAAAAAAAGAAAAGAAATAAAAATAACTAATTCCCAATTTATATATATATATATATTAATCATAACAAACAGAACTTTGATTTCAGTTTAAAAGCATTCAGCTATCAAATTAGCTCACTATGGAATTTAGCAAAGTCATCACTGAAATTTTAATCTCCTAAAAATACAAGTGTCAAGTTGACCCCATCTTTGTATAGAATTGGTGGAGAAATGTTAGCAGCCCTCTTACATCATATATATATATATATGTACATATCATGCATATATACATATATATTAAAACTTCAAAGGACTTTTCTGTATCAATTCCTTTGGATAAAATTAAAGGATTTAGGTTGAATGAACTAAGTATGGAGATTTGGCCAGTTGTAACTAAAATCATTTTATCTTGAGCTGATCCACGGATGTCAGGTTCAGTGTCAACCAAGTTGGAGGTCATGGAAGGCATTCTGGTTGTCAAGATAACGTTTCTGCCTAAGCCATTTCTTCAAACATGGTGCTGACATCTCAGGCGATTGATCAAACTGGAGCTTCTGCCCAGTGTGCTGAAAGTCAAGTGCCTAGGACTCTTAATGACATCTAAAGGGATATTTAGAGTAGATTGTACCTTTGGTAGAATGATGGATTGAGTTGCCCAAGAAAACAGTTTTGGAGGATGATGAAAGTATGACCACCTGCTGGTGCCAGTTCTTCTGTGACCCTGAGCACTTATGTCCCTTGTAGGTCTTATCAGAGGGCCAGATGGGGTGGGGGGCAGGGAGAGGGGGAGGAAGACACTCCAACCCTGGGCTCTGTGTGGGAAAGAAACGTCTGATTTTGTTGAGGAAGTGAGGCCTTCGTTCAAGAGGCAGTACCATCCACACAAGATGGTGCCTTGCAAAGCAGAGAACAGTCTGGCATGCTTCCATTTGTGCATTGTCAGAGGTCACGGTGAAGGGAGGATTCACAAGGGTTGTGGTCATCCAGCAGGGCTCTTGGGAGAGACAGTAGCGTTAGCTGTGCCTTAAAACATCAATAAAAGTTCCCCAGGTTTAGTGACCAAGTTTTTTTTTTTTTTCAAGGGAAACATCAGGAAAGAAAACCTGGGCAGAAATCAATAAATATAATGTGGTTTGGGAGGCAGTAGTGAAATCCTCACCCAGACTTGGTGAGGATGCACCCAGGGGTTGAAGAGAAATAAAAATGTAAAAAAAAAAAAAATTAAAAAAAAAAAACCTTTTAAAGGTGTGTCGAGTGTATTGAGAATATCAGGCCTTCCGGGGTCAGGCAACCAAAGATTTTAATCTTGGGAGTGGAAAGTGGAAGGGCAGCATATAGAGGAGGTTTCTTGGGGTGACTGTAGGGGGCATTATTGAAAGGAAGCAGTAAGACTCCTGGTGCAAACTAGAGGCAGGGAGCCCTGGAGCCAGGGAGAGAAATTTCATGTCCAAATGGATTAGAGGGGCACTATCAGGGCAGAAACAATGTGTCGCAGAATGGCGGGGAAACCCATCTCTCCTCTCTCTTTCTTCCAAGATGCTCCTGACTGTCACCTTTGGCTTTGGCGGTTGGAGGCTTGGGGTGTATGTAGCACATCTCTGACCCCCCTTTCAGGAAGCCCTTGTTGTAAGCCACTGCTGTGGGTCTCCCATCCTGCAGCCAGCCTCTGGCTGAAAGTAACAAGCAGATGCTACTTGGAACCAGTTTCTTCTGTGTTTGGCAAACGATGATATCTTCAAAATATTGAATTCCTCAAGGGTGGAATTCTCTTTCGTTCTCCTCTCGAGTCGTTTCTTGATGGTAAGATACTAAATGTTCTTGGGTATCGTATCAAGAATCAGGAGAAAGAAAATGCCCACTGCTTTCTCAGGAATTACCCACTTTTTTCAAGCATTTATTGAATCTACAAGGTAACATGGAGGATGTAAACCATAAGGTATTGTTTGATCCCGAGGAACTGATAATCCAGGAGAGAAGAGAAAACAAAGCATACCCAAACCCGTAATGTGGTATGCTATGTAGATTGTCTCAGGTGAAGCAGAAACTAGTGTGGGGTAGCTTTTGCCAGCACACAGGCTGGTTAGCAGGAGGACTCTGACTCACTTGTCCACGTTGAACCTTGAGCACCTTCACCAGGTCAGGAGAACTGCATTCTGACATTGCCCCTGACATTATGTTTTCACTTGACCATGGACAGCTTGGATCAATTTTGAGTTTCTCAGAATTGAAATGAAGGTATAGCACAGCCTTTGTCTCTTTGTTAGTTGGTTCTCCCCCAACTTCCTAGGTGCTCCCAGAGTTGTAAATATCATGGTGAAAAGCTGTAGGGAAACTGAACTTGTATTTGACTTTCTGGTTTGTGAAAAAAAAAAAAAATGGCAGGACTCAAACCATCCTTTCCTATTCTGTTGAACTCAGCACCCCTCTCCCTCCAAGGGTCAAAAGCGCATTACCCAGTGTGAAAGAAGTGCCTAGCTATCCCAAAGCCACGCAGAGAAACCAAGAAACCAAACAACAGTGTTGACTCATTATTTCAGAGGTAGAAAATATGTACGAGCGTCCAGATTGTGCGTGCCCTCTCTCCCTCCCCCTGCACGCACACCCACACACCCTCTTTGATTTAAGGAACTCTTCTAGCTCCGCTGCAGGCAGGGGGAGATGGGATATGGGGTGAGGACTATGGTGACCTGGGAGCAGGACTACTTTACTTGAGTGCTTCTACTGAGAGGTGGGTCCCTTCCACCTTCCATGGAGTGACTCCATGATAGGACCTTGCAAGTATATCCACAGGAGTGCTGGTAAGATTCTCGGGGACATGCGACTCCTAGACAATAGAGTCATGAGGGAGGCTGGTGAAGGGCTATTCTCAAATACTCATTCAGGTGATACTGGAAAACGGGATGATTTCGGAGTAAGTGAAGTAATAACCCTGGAGTCTCCTGGCCTTTACTTTTAAAAGTAGTTTTCCTGACAGCATACTTTTATCAAAGATTTGTGTGTGTTTGTTTAAAACCACAATATGAATGTTGGCGACAAGGAGCTACACAATGAGTGCCCCGAGTCATCCTCTTAGAAGGCCAGGTAGGTTGTCCGTGTCCAGGGAGACAGAGGGGATCCCAGGGGGTCTTGACAGTGTGCTTTCTTTCTCCCCCCAGGTCCTCTACAACTTGTTCAAATCCTTCTGCCAGATGAAAACCATTGAGACCATCGACGTGTTTGCAGGAATCGCTAACTTCTTTGTGGTGGGAATTGGCGGAGTGCTGATTGGCATCTTCCTGGGATTTATAGCAGCGTTTACTACTCGTTTCACACACAATATCCGTGTGATTGAGCCGCTCTTTGTCTTCCTGTACAGCTATTTGTCCTACATAACAGCTGAAATGTTTCATCTCTCAGGCATCATGGCGTAAGTATTTCTTTGCTAAAAGCCCTTGATGAGTATATTCCATTGAATTCATGCATTCAAAGAGAAGACAGTAACATTGAATAGGTCATATCAAAGACTAGGTTGTCTGATTGTAAGAAAAATTGAAAATAGATTTTTCTTACCCTTTGTTATAAAGAAATGAAAACATCAGTCAAATTTATGCTCATCTAATCTAGGCTACGCTGCAAAGCTACCTAAAAGTTCTCTCTTGAGTTTCACATGAGATGTGACAATAAGCTTGGCGTTGATCTTGATCAGACACCAGAATTTTGTGAGGTTGGTCACATTCAGCGGGGTCCTTGTGACAGGCTGTAAAATATTCTTAACAAGGTTGCATGACATAAACTGTTCCACACGTTCTGGAATTGCTTCTGTATATCCATTTGAATAATCTTAGTGGTAGAAATATGTTCTGTAATAGATTTTAATAGACGCAAGAGCTAAAAGCATTGAAAGCAGAATTCAGTCAATTAGGGATGTGGTCGTGTGATTTCCGTTTAGTTGTTGGGATATTAAGATCCAATTATAGAGCAAGACATTATTATTAAAAATTATGTTAATAGATGGTTGCAATGGCACATGCCTGTAATCCCAGTGATTCATGAGGCCGAGGCAGGAGGATCACAAGTTCAAAGCCAGCCTCAGCAACTTAGTGAGGCCCTTAGCAACTCAGTGAGACCCTGTCTCAAAAAAAAAAAAAAAAAAAATCAGTTAATGTATCATTCGTTTTAACTGACTGTCCCTGGTGAACTGACTTCTAAAAATGGCCTGAAGAGCCATGCATGGTGTTGCACACCTTTAATCTCAGTGACTTGTGAGGCTGAGGCAGGAGGATCACAAGATCAAAGCCAGCCTCAGCAATTTAGCATGGCCCTATGCAGCTTAGTGAGACTCAAAATTAAAAATTCAAAAAAAGGACTAGGGATATCAGTGGTTAGACACCCCTGGGTTCCATCCTTGGAACCAACCAAACAAACAAACAAAAATGAACTGAGGAGCGGTAGCATTTTGGATCCCCCTGAGGCCTTCAGTGTGTTGCTTCAAAGCAAGCTACTCCTTGGATGTGGATATCTATGTGGCTTCTCAAAACAAGCCTAAAATATCATGGTCACACTATCCTTAGGGATAGTGAGAAACACCTTAGTAATGAATAATGAACAGCTTTCAATTTCAAAGAAGGTGAACAAATAAGTATTTGCAGCCCCACATTGCACTAGGCTGCAAGCTAGGACTGCTAAATGAAGTTAGAATTCTGCTGCTCTAAACAAAGTCCTCGTTCTTCCTGGAAATTTCTCTCCTAACCTGATTTATGTGATGCTTTGACGAAAGATGATCTTGTTTTCCACCTTATGCTTTTGCATCAGCAGCAGATGAGGTCTGTGGTGGAGGAAATCTCAGCTCCTTCGAAAGGAGAGTGGGACTCATTGTTGTGGAAGCCCTGGGTGGAAGGTGGGGTGGTGTCTTGTTTCACAGGGAACCTAAATAAAGCCACATATTAATCCAGTTTGACCCGGTAATGACATGTCTTCCTGGTTACTATTCATATCGTTTGTGCGACTCCCAGTTTCCTCTGTTCTTCGCAGAGCGTCATTGGCAATATGTGATCAGCTAGTCACAGGTCTATAAGAAGAGTGTGGGGGTGGGTTTCCGTGTCTAGTTTTGCAGCAGTGTTGTTCTAGAAACAGTCTGTGGGGGGTGGGGACCTTGAAGTGCAGAGCCTAGTATATGATCCTGGATTTGTGCATATGTCGACGTTCTAAGAGAACACTCAAAGAGTAATGATGTGAAGAAGTCCTCTTACCTGCTGTTAAGGTCAGGAACTGCGCTCTCCAGCGATCCATAGTATGCAGAGATAGTTGAAGAGTTGGATGAGATTGGAACCCTGGTGCCTGAGATATGTCAGGAGGCCCAAGGTTGGCTGGGGTCAGAAAGCTCATGAGCATCAGATCCTGAACCACTCAGGAAGGCAGGGCGCTGGGTTCATTTGTACTGGAAATTCAGAAATCAGAGAGAAATAGAGCCATATGCTTTTGCCAGCGCAGGTAACTCTGGGCTGTGGTTTGTGGGTGGATGCTAAACACTGCCTTTCCTTCCGACTTTAAAGAGAACTTGTATTTTAAAACATAGTGTGGAGAAAATTCCTTTAGTACATTTGAATTATTTTGTCCTTGTACCTAGTGCACCAAAACAATGAACGAAGCCTTATATAAGATATTGAGGAGAGGTAAACGTTTTTGTGTCTAGAGTAACCATTTGCACTCACTGTCCTATGACAGCAAATGAAGGGACAGAGTCACCCTGGCTGCCCTTGGTCCTCAGAAGTGATGCCATTTTCTAATGTCAGGGAATTCATGCACTATTCAAAGCCTGGTAGTGTGTGCTGCTTCCATGTGGTGTAGATCACAGTGGCACGTGACACCACCCCCGCCACCTTGAAGTAAGTCGTGGCCCTTCCACGTGGTAATTACTGTGTTCACCTTGGGACATGTGGTCCAAGGAATCCAGTTTATTGATGCTATTAAAAGTGCACGTAGATGCACACCTCTTAGAGCATGAATGATTGTGGGGAGGCTTAAATCGTACCGAATTTAAGAAATTCCTATTGTATTTCATGCAAATTGTACTTCTTGCCATTTAAAAACCAATTTTAAGGTTAACGGGAGTGAAGATGCTTGTGGTGACAAACTTGAGAGATTGGAAAGGAAAATCTGGCAGAGACAGGAGGTGGGTGAGCCTCTAAAAAGCCCACCAAGGATTTGTATAAGGCCTGTAAAACTCGGACCACTTGAGTCTTGCCTGCTGTCCTCCTGCTTGGCCTCCCTGACTTCTTCTACCTACCTTTCCTTCTCCTTCCCTTTTTCTTCTCCTCAGTGCTGGGGATCGGATCGAAGCCAAGGCCTTTTGCGTTGGAGGCCCTTGCTGTCTGCTGAGCTGCTCCCCAGCTTCAGTCCAGTTCTCTACACACAGGAGCCTCACCTTGGGTAGACCTTGTCCTAGAGGGAGATGGTTTAAGGAGAAGGTAGTGGGGTTAAAAACAAACTCCCTTCCATGTGACAGGAGACTTAGCTTTGGATTTAAAATACAGCCAGTCTTTTAGGTAGGAGAAGGCACGGGCAGGATTTGTGTCTTGATTTCGGTGGCAAAATGTGGGAAGCAGGTTGCTGTTGCTGCTGTGGGTTGTTCTCAGACCTTGGTTTTACATGTGTTCCACCGACAGCCAGTACACTGAGTAGTAGGCAATGGGGTCACGTCTGGGTTTGGGGAGATGAGTTCTGGGCATGCTTAAGATTTGGCCTCCTCTTTGTGGTCTTTCCTAATAAGCACTTCAGAACTGAATTTAATGTTAAGGAATTGTTTCTGCCCAGGAGGGTTTTCAATTCAAGCATGAAGAGAGAAGATGAAAATCCTTATTTTAAAAATATTATTCTGCCTGTTTATTCACTGGAATTGATTATTGCAGTAGAAAAAAGTGTGTAAAGTATGTGTGTGTGTGTGTGTGTGTGTGTGTGTGTGTGTGTGTGTGTGTGTTTGAGAGTTTGGTTCCCTAGCATGAGACCTAAAGTTCAGGGGTAGATTCTGTCGTCCCCCAAACAAGAAATTTTGCACAGCAACAGCAACAGACACCTTCCAGGACTGAAGCACTTTCTCCAGAGACATGGAAGGGATTCCTGTTAAGGCTTCCAGAAATTCTTGTCTTTGCCCGTACATTTCAGACTTGACATTCAGAAAAATTCTCAGATAAAGCACTGACAGTCCACCACAGACAGTGGGGGACTTCATGTCGTTTTACTTTGTTTACCCGGGGGCCTTAACATCGGCCTCAAGTGATGGCTAAAAATCAGATCTCTGCAGATAGAACTGAAAGTACGATTCATTCTCCTTTTTGGACATCTGGCTCTGGTCCTTACCTTGTACCACACACAGTCACCTGGGCTCTGATTAATGGGACATTGAAGGCACACTGTCCTGCAGAGTGGCAGAACATGGCCAGAGGGTGACTGAGTATAGTGATACCAGCACCCTGGGTCTCCAATGATAGCAGCAACCCAGTCCATTAAAAGGGAAAAAAAATCACCTTTAAAAACATTTTAAAAAAGAGAATTTAATAGGAATTTCCAGGATGAGAGGTTCGGGGATGGGATCTAGGAGCAGGTCCAACGGTCTGAACTGAGACAGTCACTCCTGAAGGGTGACAACCTTATTCCCTCTGCTTCCTGTTTTGCTTTATAAAGAGGACAATTGCCGTCTCTCCTGTAGCTTTGTTACTGAACCCAAGTCCATTTACTCACCGCTTGAAAAGGGCCCAATGACTTGAGCACCAGTTGTTGGGGCAAAGAAACAGATTTATTCAGCGAGTCTGCAAGACTGGGAAGATGGTGGAGGAGCTCCTGAAAGACCATCTTAATTCGACACAGGTTTAAGCTCCTTTTAGCTTTAGGAGGAACTGATTGTTGAAACCTGGCAGCTGGTAATTTGTTGATTTGCATCCTTCTTGCAGGGGGAGGAGAGAGATTAGGGAATTTTCAGGTAAATGAACCTCATGCTGTTAGGTTCAAGGATTAATGAGGGCCGTGTCCAAGCTCTTTCCAGCCCAGGTGCAGCCACAGCTTCCCTCCTGGTTCCTCTTAACCATGCTTTGTGGCATTAGGAGACCGCCTCTTCAAGATTCAAGGATATGAAATCATTACCCTATGTGTGAGAAGGTTCCAGAACGACTAGGTCATGTTTACGGGGGTTCTCAAAGATCTAAAATTAAAAAAAAAACATTTCAGAACATTCATAAAACATTACACAGAACCTCATATTTATAACACACTTTTGAACCCAAGGAGCCACTAGATCGATCTTTTGACGTGTGAAGGACCAGCAGGCTGAGAGTTGGATGGAAGGGCTGGAGGGGTCAAGGCTGTAGTCTGAGATCTGTGCCTCCATGGTCCCTGTACTTCACTGGGTCACTGTATCTTCAATTATCCTGGAAAATAATAACTTTACTTTTCATTATGGTGTATATCTTCACTTTTATCAGAGACCTTTCAAAACTAAGCCATTTAAAAATCAGGTATGCCCACCTAAACATAAACACTGAACAAGTGGTAGGATAATAAAATAAGGCCGGAAATAGATACATAATAGGAAAACAAAATGTATGTGCCAGTCAGCTTTCAATTCCTGTGACATAGTGCTTGAGATATTCAACTTGAAAGGAAGAAAGTTTTATTTTGGCTCACAGTTTTGGAGATTTCCATGTACCGCTGATTGACTCTTGCTTTAGGGCCTTTGGTGATGCAGAACTTCATGATAGAGCATGTGATGGAGCAAAGTTGCTTGCCTCATGGTGACTGGGAAGAGAAAGAGAGATAGGAGACAACCAGGGTCCCAATGCCCCCTTCAAGGGCACACCCTCAATGACCCTCAGGCCTTGGCTCCTAAAGGGTCCACTACCTCCCAATAGCATTAAAGACTGGGGACCAACCCCTTAAGACGTGGGCATCTGGGGGACATTTAAGATCCAAACTATAACTGCATATATCCCTTAATTTCCTATATAACTTAAGAAAAGAGTAAAGACAAAGAATGATTAGAAAGCTTATTATTGTCTTTGATTTTCTTTTGCATCAATGTCTAAACTGCCAGGTACAAGTAGAAAAGGAAGGAAGGAAATCTGAAATGCTAAAGCTTAGCCCTGGGTTGTAAATAACTCGTGAAATTATTTGTGTTCATTTTTAGGGCTTGACCTATTTAATGGAATAGATTCAATTGACAAACCCTAGCGTTTTCTTGGTTTCTTAAAGGGTAAGCAAACAAACAAACAAAAACAAAACAAAAAATTCTGTCACTTCTCTATTTCCACAGGCCCAAAGGATTGGCCACCAGTCAGCAGTGGCTTTGCAGCACTTGAAATGTGATTAGTCCAAAGTGAACAATGCTCTGAGGTGAAGACACATGACAGATTTATGAAACTTAGAAGGAAAAATGATGGTAGACTATTGGTGATTTTGAGATTGATTGGGTGATGACATGATGATCTGTCATTATCGTGGGTTAAATGCATACCGTTTAAAAATCCACTTCATCTTTTTCTTCTGTTTGAACAACAGTGACTAGAAAATTGAAAATCTCACACACACACACACACACACACCTCCGATTCTATTTCTGTGGGATGGTATATGGTAGAGCTCACCATTAGTTTTTGCTATTTGGATTTCTGAAGACTTGGAGGAACTTTTATTCCCAGTGATAAAGCAAAAGAAAAAAAAGTAGAGCTCGAAAACATAGGAAAATAGCAGAGAACTGTTTTCCCTCCATCAGTGGTCATGAAGGTCTTGGTAAGGAACATGTCTTGAGAACGGGGAAGATTGGGAAGGAAGGAGGAAGGAGAGAAGGGGAGGAAAGTGGAGCATTCTCCTCAGATGGCTGGCGGTAACTAAGACCACAGATTGAAGCCACCTTGAGAAGAGGCAGAGGTTAGCCAAGGTCCACACTCAGGGCTTTTGTTTTGTTTTCTTTTCAGATGTCTAGGGAACCCAGGGCTTTGCTCCTGCTGCAAACCCCCCACCCCCACCCCCACCCCCCCACCCCCCCCACTCCCCCCACCCCCACCCCCCTGCTGAGCCACACCCCAGCCCTCAGGGGTTTTGATTGAAACATCTTCCAAAGTTGGATGAGGGGTGGAATTCTCTTTGGGGGAAAGTTGTGACTCTCAAGGGAGTGAGAAAAATACTTTTAAAACAGGTCCCCTGGGCTGGTGTGCATGTGTGTGGGTGTGTGTGTGTGTGTGTGTGTGTGTGGGTGTGTGTGTGAACTTATTTTGCAAACTTATTCAGTATTCAACATTCAAAATAATGGATTTTCTTGCCTCATCTTCTAAGAGGTAAAGCAACATAAAGACAATATTTACATCTTTGTTTTCACTTAATTGAGGAAGAGTAGAAGCTGTAAATTAAGGGCACTAGGTTTTTATTCTCAAGAGATCCTTGATTTTTGGTGGAAGCAAAAAAACAAAAAAGAAAGAAAGAATAAAAGAAAGGGGAGAGATAGAAAGAAAGGAGGGAGGGAAGAAAACTCTAAGCATACTCCATAGTTAAAGATTATTAGGGATAGACTTTAAGGCAGGTCAATCTTTCCCTATCTCCTAATGTGTTTCTGATTCTCTTTATGACACACAAGCAGAAGAGTTGATTTTCAAGAATACATTGATAGAATTCACAAGTCCAATAAATTCCGAATATGATTGGCTTGTGAAAAATCAATGCATTACATTCCTATGGTGACACTTGTAGCATATGGATATTGTTTTTCAGGTTGTTAGGACTTTTCTCCTTTAGTGTAGATTATAGGGATAGTAGGGAATTCTTCAGGTAAGGGGAAAAAAAGTTGTTTGCGTGTTAAATTTAAGGGACACCAAAATTCCAAAATTTGCTGCTGGATTAAGAATTGATTCTCTAAGATCTATTTGAAGAATGGAGGCATGTTCATGAAAGGATAATGCTGTCACCACATTGCTTCTGAGACAGTTTTCTTGACTGTTCTTTATGGTCACCTAAAAAAAAAATCATTTCACTGCTGGGTTAAGTTTCAAGAATATTGTACAAAATAATATTACTTTCTCTCCTTAGGTAGGCCATAATGTAAAACTAGATAATAAATGAGAAATGGAAAGTTTTGCAGTATTGCTTAAAAATTTCTTTTTCTTAAAAAAAAAAAATAAGTCAGTGAACTGAAATTGCAATGAGGTGAACTGTGAATGCCTAGTTAGGGCTTCTGAAAATGACGTGTTAGGACACAGCTTTAAATCTGTTTCAGCACCTTGGAGACAAGGTTGTTGAGGCTTCCATCTTGGTTGCCAGCCTGTGGTGCCATTGTTAGTTGGGAGCCTTTGAGAGGTGGGGCAGGGAGTGTCCTTGCAGGGCATATTGTCCCTCTGCCCCTTCCTCTCTCTCTCTTTGCTCCTGGCCACTGTGAGGTGAGCAGCAGCTCTGCCATGCACCCAGGATCTCCTGTGCTCCCCTGACACAGGCCTAAGGTGACAGAGCCAAGTGACCATGGTCTGAAACCTCTGAAACCGTGAGCCAAAGTCAACATTTCCTTCTTTTAGGTTGTTTGTTCTGGGTGTTTCAATGACAGCAATGTGACTCACCCAGACGGTCAAGGACTGCTCTTCCATGACACAGTAGGTCTCCTTCCCCTTGTCTTAATCCACCTGTTTACTTCTCAGCCGCCCTCTACCCAGGGGGGAAGCTGACCTGGTGGGATGCAGGAAGCCTCCTCTGTTGGTCTCTGGAGAGGAGAGGCTGGGAGCAAACTCTTGATGCCTTGAGGTTTCTTGTGGTCTTTCTTTCTGTGGCCACTTTCTCCTTACCTCGGTCAGACATGGGGTCTGACTTCTTTCAGTGTTCCGGGGAGACCAGGCCAAGTGACGTGTCCTCTCGGTTTATCCCCAGCTATTTGAGGTGACTTGAGTCATCTGGTGTCCTTGCAGCCAAGAGTCCAACTCCAACAGGAGAAGGAAGCCCTGCTTCGAGGAGGGGAACCTGAATTGAACCAGATGAAGCTAGAAGAAGGGGGACTTACTGAGTTATGTAAATAAGTAAATTCCTGAAGTGGACGGGTGTGGATCTGGTTCTAGGATGACAGGACTAGGGTCTCCCAAGTCCACTGGACCGTACCTCCGTCAATATTGTCTTTCTTTGTGTGACGGCATCTTTTAGGTCAATCATTTCCAGAGCATAAAACCAGAGTTACAGACAGATTGGGACTTATATATCAGAACCCTTGACACTGAGAGTAGAGTGAGATCTAACCAGAACCTGTGGGGGAGAAAAATTCAAAGGAAAGACTATGATTGGTCCAGGGCTTTGGAGACTCTTGATTGGATCACACTGTATCGTAGGACCAGCCCTTGTGGCTGGAGAAGTAGGTCTGTGACCAGCAGAAGGCAGTGAACTTCAACTCGCTTTGAAATGGCCATCGCAGACGGGGTTGCAAGTTATCAAGGAAAGCTGACCCCCTAGAGCTGAAGCCTCAGTGATGAAGAGGAGGACATTGTGGGAAGAGGGAGAAGGGAAATCAAAGGGAAAAAAAATGCTCTTCTGCTTCTAAGAAGCTGAACTCTAGGGTGCTGAGAAGGGCCATCCTGGCCTCTTGTTGTATAGTCAGTTGGGAGTCATTGGGATCTTTGAGCAAAGAAATGACATAATTGTGTTTCTCTTTTATGGTGAGTACATGATCAGACTGCTTAGAACTGTTTAGACCACTACACATACACATACAACTGATGATAAGTTGCCGAGGCTGCCTTTGAGTTTACCATCCTCCTGCCTCTGCCTCCCGAGTTCCTGGGATCACAGACATGTGCCCCCGTGCTGGGCATAATGATGATATTTTAACGATACCATGGAGATACAAGCTGGAGGTCATACCCCTAAGCTGTTCAGCTGCCCCAGGGCTCAGAAACACCTGTGCAGGGAGGAAATGACCCTATACAGCAGAGTGAAGATGCTCAGGTGGAGTCCCAGGAAGGAAGAATTGATAACTGTGTCATCAGATCCACAGGAGTCCTCCAAACCCCACGTTAGCGTCATGTTCACCCTTCAATCAAACTTTAAGTAAAACGATCCAAGCTTCAGCCCTTTTCCTCCTTCCCCTTCTTCCCCCCTACCCTGTGTCTATAACCGCACTTGCTTTCTCCACACTTTGGTATAGTCAGAAATCACCTGGGAAGATCGTTAGAAGTGGAACCCCCGGCCTCAGCCAGAGAGTCCTACTCAAACAGGAGAATTCTCTGAGGTCTTGGGTGGGGACCAGGCATTTGTGTTTTCCTAAGCACTTCCAGTCATCCTGTGGTCTCCAGATATACGTGTGGGAGCTTTCAGAAAGCAGTGGCTTGTGCTGATGTTCCCTGGGCTCATGTGGAGCCCTGGAGGTACTCTGTGTGTACATCCGTTTCAGGACTGGTGGCCTCCTATGGAGAACCCCCCTGCAGCCTCCCTCCAGCACACACCTAGAGTTCTCCACCAGGAGAACTTTAACCCCGTCATCCAGGTCTTTCCAAATCTCCTGCCCTTCGAAGCCTTTCTCAACAGTTCCCCCAAAGTGTCAATAAACTCCACAGGTCCTATGTTGCCTGACACTTTTGACAGCGAGTTGTGATTCTTTGCATGTTCTGTCCCCATGAAACCAGGATCGCCTTAGGTGCCAATAAGTGATACATAAACATTAGTTGAATGGCACTGGAAACATTTATAAAGGAGAAAAAAAATAATAATCCCGAGAACCCCCAAAACGAGTTAGGCTACATGAATGATGCACCATGTATGATACTTCAAATTTCCTTATTTCATTTTTGGTATTTTAAGAAAGGTCGTTCTTCGGTATGTATGCTTGGGTCCTCCTTTGAAAAACAATTTTTTTTCTTTGCATTTTCTCATATGTCAAGTTCACTTTCTCTTGGTTGTCAGGTTTCCTGGAAGAGGCAATTCACTCTATAGTAAATTCATGCCCTGGAAGAATTAATTTACTTCACATGAGTGAGTACTTTATTCTGAGTCCATTCAGTGTACACTGAGACACCGCAAGACCTGACTTTAATCAATACATGGAAAGTTTTTTAATCGTCTTCTTCATTGCTAGTTCTTGGCATTGAGTATGCCTTCACATTTTGCAGAGTTTTAATTGAGGATGTACTAGTTGGACTATAGTTTCCTTTCATTCATACTTTTAAAGATCATGTATAGATATGGAAGAGGAACAAATGAATTTTGCAACATTTCATTGGTCTAACTCACTCTAAGCAGTTCAGATTCCAGGAAGAGTGTTCTGATCTGAGGACAGAAAGTAGAAAATTGATCACACTTTAAAAAAAGAAAAGGCATTTGTATTTTAGAGAGAAATCACTTGTGTAGTCTCGTTACCATTTGCTGTGAACAGTATGTATACACACGTGTAATTATATATTGACTTCCCAGCCAGAAATCTGCCTTCACTGTCCCCCCTTCCACACTGAAACCTGATCCCTTTGATTCTGAAGATCAGAACCTAAACCAAGCACTCTGGACCTTCCTGGTACTACTCGTGGCCAACACTCACTGAACCTGAACGTGATACCACCACAGACACAGAAACATGCCAAGCAGAGGTGAATGTGGGCCCATTCTCTCCCAAAGCACACATTCTGAGGAAGGAAAACCAACTTCCATAGAAGGCAGGCTTCACTGAGCTCTATTGGAGCCAAGGAGTACCATAGAGAAAAGTATTGATTGGGATTTTCTACTCAGATAGTGGAATAGCTAAATAGAAAGCCTGTCTTTCCCCTGAAGGCTTTGGAGGTGGTATTAGCTGGCCTGATTTTCCCCTATACTGTATTTTGAGTGATACAGGAATGAAGAAAACTTCAATTGGTGGTGAGTGCAAAACCCACTAATTACAGTGCTTTCACTTCTCCATCTCTAAATTGGTGATAATCACCATACATTTATGTTAAAGGGAGTCAAGATAATAACAAAGCAGAATCCACCAGTGAATTCTATACATGACTGACCTCCTTGTGGTCCCACCTGTCAAAACATGGGCGTGTTTTGGAATGTCAGATGGACCAGGTGCTACAAGGGATCCTGAAGATAAAATGAGGAATCATTGTAGGGAACAAATTATCTCCATCCTCCAGGCCCATGCCCCTCCAAATCTCCCCTCCACATGTCCTTCAGAGTTCTCTTCCTAAAATATAGATCTTTTCACATCACCCTACCATTTCCATTAACAACCCATCCATGCAGTTACTGACTCAGAAGGCATTTGTGCCATATACCGCACTAACCATGAAAATAATTTTCTTTTTCTTGTTGGAGTTTCCGGTTGTAATCTTTGAAGAGATGGAGATATAGACTAGAGATGATCTTATCATTTTTATATTAGTTATATAATCAAAGATATAATTTTTCACATTCTCCTTCAGTCTTTTGAATGAAATTGAAGCCTTTAAACTTTAAGTATTAACATGTCATTATCTCACCCCTAACTTCTTCCGTCATCACCTCTGAATATTGTCCTCTCCCTTTCCTCCAGGTAGCAGAATCAGTCAGCAGGTCCCTGAAGATGCCAACTTCTTCATTTCCTTCCTACCTTTGTCCATGCCCACGTTTTTTCCTTGAATGACAGTCAGTCCTCCATATTTGCAGAGTCCACATCCATGGGTTCCACCAACTGCAGATCAAAAATATTCTCCATCTCCTAAATGATGACAATCACCATCCATTTACATTACAGTGAACCCAGGTAACAACCCAGCAGAATCCACCAGTGAATTCTGTACCTGACTGTTCTATTCTAGACAGGTGCAAACCTCTTCTTTCCTTGCCATTGTCCCCTTATCCATACAGGATAATACCCACTTACATATATTTACATGACATTAGGTATGATAAGTCATCTATATACATCTAGGATGCATGTAGGAAATATGTCAATATTGTGCCATTTTGTAAAGAGGACTTGAGAAGCCTCAGGCTTTCTATGGGGGCTCCAGGAACCCAACCCCTGCAGGTACTGAGGGACAGTTGACGTCCCTCTTCCTTTCCTTGCTTGCTGAGCCCTCATTTGCTGATGGAGATTTTGCACAGATGTCCCCGCTGTGTGGCAGAGGGGGCCTTTCCTTCCCTGCACTTCCAAAGCATCCTTCTCCTTGCTCATCCCTAGACCATGCAGCTCTGTGGGACAGAGGGCTCTTTAGGACTCTTTTCATCCTACAATGAGGGCTCCTGATGGTTCAGTAGTCTCTAACTTGCTTTCATCTTCGTCGATCCCAGCTCAGAAACTGGCCCAGAGAAGATGCTCAGAAAATGTGGGTTGATATTGAACTGCTGTTCACAATCATGTTAACTCATGTGTACATTAGGAAAGAGTGACGTGCAGTGGAGAGGGAGGGGATGGTTCAAGGATACAAGCTAATAAAATCAAGGTTATCCTGGGAATATTAAAGGCCTATAGTTTTTTTTTTTTCTGAAGAACACTTCGGGGTTAAGAAATTCAACTATAAAACATAATGAGTTTAGGCTTTCATTTTGGTGTGGATGTTATGACATCGATGTTACAGAATGAGTATAACAAGTTGTGGGTTTCAGGTATAAAATCTTCATGTGATGAGGAATGAAGAAATCTCACTTCTCCACGTCATGCTACTGTACTGTGCCATGACATGAGATAGTACCCAAGAACACTCCTGGCCACATCCTCCAAACTGGGTAAAGCTGAGGAGTGGCACACCCTAGCCCACACCTTTTGCCAACTCTCTAATTAATTGTCTTGTGATTCTTCTAGAAAAATGATGGGGAATCTGATTTACTGTGTTGGAGGAGACAAAAGTTTTATTCTTCTCTGTTCCTGGGAGAATGTATTGCCTGTACCTCCCTACTGTAGAGAGATTAGCTCATTTGAAGTTAGTGGAATTACAACATAGTGAAGGCGAGGTGCTTTGACTTCTGGTCACAGTAGATTGCAACAACAAAAAATCTCTTGCCAGGAAAACACCTCCAGGTCCCTTGCTTGAGTGGTTATGTGTGTCAGATTTACATGACAGACAAGAATGAGAATTGTGAAACATTTGCCCCCGAAGATGCTTCAGTGCTGTACACAGGCACACACTTCCTGAGTAGGGCACTATTGGGTGCCAGGGCCTTCCATACCTCCCTGGGGTGTTCTTCCCTACTAAGTGATGCTGGTAGGAAACTGTGTCAGGTTACAGCAGGGTGCCTGGCCAGCATGAGCCTCTCTTCTGGTGTCATGTTCATGATACAAAAGCAACGGAAAGGGACCCTGTGGACATTCGTGTAAAATTCATTCATTTATTATTCCTGCAACAAAGCTTTGCTTTCAGTCATTTCTAATTAGAGATGTTTGTTAATTGCTCATGTAGTGAACTAAAGATGAGTTTTTGCCCGAGTGGTTTACTTCTTGCCCGATAAATGATGTGTGCATGATTTCAGAGGGAAGTGTTTAGTACATTCACAAAAAAAGCACTATTTCTCAAACTTGTGAATATCGGTTTTCAAATGATAAAAAAAAAAATCAAAATCCAAGAGGGATGTAAGAAACAAGGGCTTATCTAATAATAGTGCACATTAACAGGACCTTTGCTGTGTTGGGTACTGTGCAAACACATTGTATGGTCATGTCAGTTAAACCTCTCAGCAGGTTTAAGGGAGCATGTTCTGTTATCATTCCCACTTTTATAAATGGGAGAGCAAAGGCATCCAGAGGTTTAGTTAATCAAGATTACACAGCTAATCACTGTGGTCCAGGGTGTATTTCAGGTAATCTGATACAAATAAGGAAGGAAGAAGGGTCTCAACTCTATAACTAAGATTGCTTAATTATGTAAAATGAAAGTTTCAGGGTAGAACTGGGTAAAGGCTGTTTTGGTGTCCTTTATTCTCCACATCTGTCTATACTATAACTTCACAGCACACCCCATCTGAAGCACCTTTTGCATAGAATTAAAGAGTTTCCAGGGGTAGAATAACCAGTATAAAAGATACCTGTTACTGATTTTCTACTTTCAGTGTTTGAGAAAGGCCCACTGGCTTGAGTTGTGTATATGTCTTTTCTTTACAAAACAGTTCCCATTCAGATTCTTAATTTAATCTAACTTTTGCCCTTGTTATTTCATATTTGGAAATCTTACTTCCATATAGTCTGGTTAAAGAAAAATTAGGCCAAAGTATTAATGATGAAAATTTTTAGCAATACACCTTAGCTAGTGGCCCCCAGAGATATCCATATTTTAATTATTGGAACGTGTGCTGAGATCTTCTCTCACGAGGCAAGAGGGACATTGCTAATGAACCTAAATTAGAATCTGGAGATAAGGAGGTCGGACTGAGTTATCCAGGGGGCTTTCAGTAATCATGGGATTCTCATGAGAGAGAGGGAGGGGAATTGAAGTCAGAGGAGATGTGGTTAGGGGAGCAGGGTGATGTGACCACAAGTCAGAAAATTTAAGCAACCTCTAGAAACTAGAAAAAGTGAGGAAGAGATTTCTCTGGGACTCCCGAGAAGGAACCCAGCCTCGCCTTGGGAAAATGATTTTGGGTTTCTGACTTCTGGAGGTAGAAGGTGATAAGTGTGTGTTCTAAACAACTTACATTGGTGGTCGTTTCTTCCAGCAGTCAGGACATGAACACAGGCTTGTGCCTGAGAATGGACCATTCAGGGCATGTCAGGGACAGGAAGACCCCTCCCATCATAGACCACTGCGCTCACCAAGAATATGGGCAGGGTGAAAGTTAAGTAATCCTGCATGGGCACTGGTTTGCAAGCCGCCTGCCTGCCGTACACCCTGGCACCACCATTTATGAGCTGTGTGATCTTGAGTAACTGGACCTCTGTCTGCCTTTGTTCTCCCATTTATAAAAATGAGCATGACAATAGAACTTGCCTTGTAAACTTGCTATGAGGTTTACCTGACATAATCCACACAAAGTGTTTGCACAGAACCTTGGCACATAGTAAAGGTGCTGTAAACATGGACTATTATTAGATAACTCCTCAGCTATGCAAAGGCTTTACAGAGAGAGAGAGAGAGAGAGAGAGAGAGAGAGAGAGAGAGAGAGAAAGAGAGTGTCTGCTGAAATTTATTAGTGCATTTAATAAGGCCACTCTTTCTGTTGGGAAATCACATAAATGGTGCTTTCTCTACTCACATAAGGCTAAAAGAAACACCTACTTGTTCTGGAGGCAGTGACATTGTGGCTAAAGTCATGATCCTTGCATTGGTAGAATCTGTTTGTTTTCATAGGGGGCACAAGAATAAACACACCTGCTTTCCATGCATGAAACAGGTCTGTTTTTTGCAGTGAAACAAATTTGTGGTTGCCCTAACTCAGAGTACCCCAAGGCCCACCTCCTTCTGCCTGTTCTGATGCTCAAGGTAGGCAGAGCTCCTTAAAGTACCAGATATATTCTTGGGATGAGGGGGACCAAGAGGCGGGGTAGAGAGGGGAGGTGCACGTAGGGTCACTGTGGCTCTTGAGTTGTGGGAATGTGGAGCCCTTCAGAGATCATGACTGGCCGCTGGTCGTCACTGTGTGGAAGGTGGGGTGGCTCACTTTCCGTCTGTCTTCCTCTTCCATTTTACAGCACCTTCAGACAATGAAGTCCTTTTGATGCTTTATAGTAACTACTGTAGGTGTCTTAGATGGACCCTAGTGTGAGTTGTTTCCCTCTGCGGATGGCATCTGAGTTGGTCAGGGTGATATAGTGGACAGGGAGGAGGCCAGGTGTGCAGAAGGCAAGAAGGTAACCAAGATCAAGGGCACATTTGGCAAATTCCAGACAGCTGAGGCATGTGGTGAGCATCAGGCTTGGGGCCAGTGATACTGCAGTTGTCCCCCAAGGACAGTGTGTGAAGAGCATGGGGTATCCAACTTAGGACTGGGGCTGGACCTTTTCCCAGAGTGTGCAAAGGCTCCACATTGAAATAGTCAGTATGAGAGTGGAATAAAGGTCCCCAAGTTTTGGAACCAAATGCTGGAGGTGGTGGGGGGGGGGAGCAAAATAGTTTCTTTCCTTTAGGAATTCCCAGAGCCTATTAGACATTTTGAATCTCACAGTAGTAGATATAATAGATAACACAGAAATGAGACCCAAAACTATGGTGTTGGGATTAACAAAAAAAAAAAGTGTGAGACCAAGAGATATTCAGGTTGAAGAAATCAAAAACAACAGGACCCCAATCATATGAGGAGGTGTGCAGGAGAGAAGGCCAATGAGACTCCAACTGCAAGTTTGGGATCTTATGCAATAGTTTAGGACTTTGGATAATAGAGGAATCGAGTTTAAGAGAAGAAATTGTATTACAGGAAGACAATGGGTTTCAGATTTATTTTGAACTTGTTTCATTTGAGGCTGAAAAGGAGAGATGCTGATGTGCTGATGCTTAAGGACTTTTGGAAGTGTGTATTTGGGTGAGGAGTCTGAGGTGATGAGCAAACTGGACGGAGCAGGATGGTTCCAGTCCTGGTATTAATGAACATTTCCGGGGATCATCATCGTATTTACAAAGTTCATATGCAAATCACATTCACTTATAAAAATCAATCAGTCCATCCTGTGGTCATGGGTAGAGGGTCAAATGCTAATTCAGCTCTCTGGTGTCCACTCTGGGGTGTGGATGAGGATCCTTGTCATTTCTAAACAGAAGCCATGTCCTCTCATTTAGAATCACAGCGTGTGCCATGACGATGAATAAGTACGTGGAAGAAAACGTGTCTCAAAAGTCCTACACGACCATCAAGTATTTCATGAAGATGCTGAGCAGCGTCAGCGAGACCTTGATCTTCATCTTCATGGGCGTGTCCACGGTGGGGAAGAACCATGAGTGGAACTGGGCCTTCGTCTGCTTCACCCTGGCCTTCTGTCTCATCTGGCGAGCGCTGGGTAATGAGCGCTTGTTTGCTGTACAAACATCCAAGGACGCTGACACAACGGGGCTTTGGGGCTTTCTTCTGGTCCCTCCCTGTGTGCTACAGCTGTGGCTTCATCTTCTTTGTTTCCTCTCCCTCCTTAGATACTGCTATCTACTCCTCTTTCTTCTCCTCCTCCTCTTCTCCCTTCCCATCTCCATTATCTTCTCTCTCTCTTCTTCTCCTTTCTCCTCCTTCCTCTTCCTTTTCTTTTTTCTTCTTCTTCCTCTTCCTCTTGTTTCTCTTCCTGGTTTCTCTTCTCCTCTTCTTCTCCTTTCTCATCTCCTTCCTCATCTCTTTCTTCCTCTCCTCCTTTCTCCTCTCCTCCTTCCTTGTATATTCTTTTCTTCCCCAAGTGTCTTCCTGGCTTTGCTGTAAGTCAAGTTCCCTCCCTTGGCTTCTGTGATTCCACTTTTTCCCCCACGTCACCTGGAGTGGTAAGAGCGGAGCCAGGAACCGAGGAGTGCTCCTCAGACCGGGAAAGGGGGGAGGCCTTGAGGCTGACTCTTCAATACTGGGTTCTGTCACAGACACAGAAAACCAGCCAAGTCCACACACCGGCACACGCTGACCTCACTCCACTTCCTTCTGGGTTGTCTTTCTTCGTAGGTGTCTTTGTCCTCACTCAGGTCATCAACTGGTTCCGGACCATTCCCCTGACCTTCAAGGATCAGTTCATCATTGCCTACGGAGGGCTCCGAGGCGCCATCTGCTTCGCCCTGGTGTTTCTCCTCCCGGCCGCCGTGTTCCCCCGGAAGAAGCTGTTCATTACAGCCGCCATCGTGGTCATATTCTTCACTGTCTTCATCCTGGTGAGTCGAGCGCTTTCTTCCAGAAAGAGAAAAGAAATCTCTCCCTTTGCAAAGTGTGTTGAGGCTTTGGTGCTCGTGTTAGGAGGGAACATGATATTTCCCGTCTGGGTTCACATTCACCGGATGGTCCAGGGGAGTGACAAGAGTCCAGTTTGGTCACTTGGCCTTCACAGAAGGATGGTTATTTAAGGAAACTCAGCTCAGTGAGCTCAGCTTACTACTGGAAACTTAGGAACTGCACTTCCTAATCCCAGTCATTTGCTTTACTTCTGACCTAGTAAATTACCCCTCAGATGCTGGTTGTGCACGGTGACCTTCCAACAGTTATTGGACAGGAGTTGATTGCTGCTCACTGCTTCTCCCAAGACAGAGGACTGGGTGAATGTGAGTTTCACGCCGGGAGCAACCAGTGTGCTGGACCTGTGTCCTGGGCCTGACCTTCTGAGTCCATCAATGTGCCAGCTCTCAGGAGATTATAGTTTGCAGCTACTTATTCAGTCAGTATTTACTAGTTTCTGACTGTGTGTCCTGCAGTGCTCTGGGAGCTTAGGATCTGCCCATGAGCAAGGTGTAAGAGGATCCCTGTCCCAGAAGAACTTATGTCCCTGGTATAAGCTGAGGAAGATTCTGGAGTCCCGGATCACGCAGGGCTGCTAGGGTCACTCTAACTTCCGTGGCTCTTCTCTGGAAGCCATTGGGTGGTATTATGCAGAAGTTGGTGTGTTTTGACTGATTTTGTAAATGGACCATCCTGGGCCCTGTGTTGAGAGTAGTCTACCAAGAGGAAAGGGTGGACGTGGGAGATCCGTGGTGGAGGCCAAGCCAGACATCAGGCAGGCCCTGCTGGTGGCAGGAGAGCTTGTGAGAAGTGGGAATGTCCTAGAATGTGTTCTGGAGATGGACACTGCCAAGTGCCCTCATGGACTACTGTGGGTGTGAGGGAAGGAGAAGGCACAGATGACTTCAGGAGTTTGGCCTGAGGAGTTAGAAGGATGGTCTTGCTCAGGGGCGAAGGGGAAGGGACAGTAGCAGGAGGTTTCTGGCTCAGGTGTGGGCATGCTGGGTTAGGGGTGTCTGAGAGTCCTACCAGTGGACATGCTGCATGGGCAAAGCCTAGAGAAGAGATCAGTCATTAGCAGATGGGATTTGAAGTCTCGAGACTCAACGTGATTATCAAGAGAGTGAAAATGTATGTTGAAGAAACCAAAAATGAAGGCTAAGGGTTGGTCTCTGAGATGACCCAACCCTAAGACACTAGGAAGAAGAGGGAAGCCGATAAGCAGACGGACTCCAAGCCATCTCTGAGGAAGAAGGAAAGGCACATTTTTTTTTCTTTTTTACTTTTTTTGTTAACTTTCCTTTTTACTTTTATTAATAGTCACAGAATGCCTCTGAGGTGCCTATGTCAGACTTAAGCATCTTGCCCATTAACCCATTTAGCCTTGGTAGCAATTCCATAGTGTGTCACTCTGGGAGTTCATGATCCCTGCTTTGTAGAGTGGGACGTGGAAACTGAGGTCATGTTATCTTGCCAGCTTTACATAGTCAGCAGAAGGCAGAGCAGTCACCAGAAGAAAGAGCAGTTTGGCTTTTAACCCTAAAGGAAGTGCCTGCTGGAGAGTCTGGTGTGTAGTACATGCTCAGTGTGGTAACACGACATGGCTCCCCTCCTTCCCGTTAGTCGGTTCTCCAAAAGCAAGTCCATACTCATTGGCCCCTGCCTCTCCACGGTGAGCAAGCACAGTGAGCCCCAAGAGTCCTGGGGAAGGACGCCTGGGGAGACCCTGGCCTGGGTTCAGAAGATGACCACTTTCCATTACTGTCCCTGACGTTCACACCTTTGTGGTGCCGGGTCCTTCAGTGACTGGCTGCAGCACAGGGTGGCAGGCTCTCAGACAAGATGCTCTTAGCAGTGTGACCTCCTGCTAAGCAAGCTGACTTCCAGACAGACAGAGACAGACTGACCCCAGGACTCACATTGTAAGTGACTTACAGGCTTAAAGTAGAGCCCGGGATTCGCTGCCTAGACTGTGTCATTACTGAGAGAAGACAGCACTGACCAGGTGATGCTGAATGGTATATGTGTCGGGGAACGATGGAAACACACTCTGAGAAAGGCAATGTGAGGATAGCTCATCTATGAAGTTCCATGATGTTCACACAAACCCAGATGGCCCTGCCCCTTATACACCGAGGCCGTGTGGTATGACATATTTTTAATTTGTTTAACTTTCAAAACATTTTTGTTAAACTAAAACACAGACACACCCATCTGCTTGGGCTTGCACAAGGTCAGGATCATCAACATCATTGTCTTCCACCTGTGCATCTTGTCCCAGTGGAAGGTCTTCAGGGGTGATACCCCACACGGAGCTGTGACTTTCTGTGGTAACGCCGGCCGGCCGGCCTTCTTCTACAATCCCCCCTGAAGGACCTGCCTGAGGCTGTTTTATAGTTAACTTTTTTTTTTTCAAAAAAGCAGAAGGGGTGTATTCTAAAATAATGATAAAAGGTATAGTGTAGAAAATAAGTAAACCAGTGGCAGTTGTTTATTATTATCCTGTACCATGTGTGGTGCTGAGCATGGGTGTAGGTGCCATGTTACCTAGGATTGGCAGCGGAGTAGGTTTGTTGACACCACCATCAAACACATGAGTAATGGCTGAGCTATGATGTTGCTCTGTTGTCCCTGGAACAGGAATAGTTCAGCTCCATGGTGATCTTACAGAGCAACTCTTACATATTTGACCTGTTGTGGACCCGATGTTCTGTGGCACTGACTGTAGTTTCATCTATTGTTATGTGTAATTATTTTTTGTTCAAATCTCCCAGAGTGGTTGGAATCCCCTCCCTAAACTCATGAAATACCATGGAGCCTTCCGGGTATCCAAGGGAGACGCACTCCTTGTCTTCATCTTTTATCTTCAAAGTTCAGAGGACCTTTGTAACAGGCCATCCAATTTGCTACTCTCACATCTTGCCAGAGGCAGGATTGTGAAGGAATCCATTTTTCTTTGAGTATTTTAATCCTCCTTAACAGCATGCCTGAAGGGAAAGACCCCTCAGGAGCGACTGACCACCTCCTCTTCCTAGACTTGCTGCCTCTGAACACAGTGAGTCCAGCAAGGCATTCAGGGCTTCGGGTCTCTTCTCCATCCTCCCCAAACCAAGACTGTCAAATACCAGTACCAAATGCAAAAATGGAATCATGTCGGTCTAGTGAGACTGGAACTCAGTCAAGGGGAGGTCAAGCCATGGTCATCTACACAAGTGCTTTTCATATGCCTGCAGTGCAAAACTAGTCCTCCTGTCCCCATCATTGTGGCCTTAGACATTTGTAAAATATGACAAATGTGACTTCAGAGAAAGATAGAATTCAAGACAGGACAATAAAGCATAGGAGCTTAAATTTTTTAGTTAGGTTTATTAGACATAAGTCATGTTTTTAAAATCAGAAAAAAATATTGCATAAGGAAAAAAGTATTGCAAAATGTGTAATATTAATTATGAAATGTGTATACAGTGATTAATGTAGGGTGTCACTGTTATACTCCTGATTTTTTGCCTATTTGGATTTGGGTGTTAATACAGAAATATAGGTGCTTGCCCATATTACATTCCTGTATACCCACTTTGAACGAATGCCATATTTAAGTTTTAATGTGATAAATAAGCTTAGTTTTAAAATAACTGACCTAATAGAGGTGATGTTTCTTTGTCAATATCATCACCAACTAATAACAAAGAGTTTGCAGACCAGTGCTCTCCATGGGATAGCATCAATTAGCAGACCGTACTTCAGGTAGGATTGGCCTAAACTTTTATGTCCTGTGCACTGGACTGGTTGCTGATAACTCAAAGGAAACATGCAAAATTTCTGCTGTCAAGGACATAACGTATTGGGCATGTAGATCAGGTTTGCAAATGCCTTCCTGTGGAGGTGATAATTAATCTGAGATATGAAAGATATGGAGTCAACTAGGACCTGAGCCAAGAGCATTCCAGACAGAAGGAAGAGCTGACACAAAGCTCTAGCATGGAAAACTCATGGCATAGACATAAGGAACCAACCGAGTAGTGAGCGAGTACGACTGAAAGACAGAGGAAGGCATGCATTACTGAGCTTTGGAGGATGAGGTGGGCATTGTGGTTTTATTTGAGGAGTGATGAGAAAGATTGGAAGCAGGAGAGTGACATGTTTTAAAAAGATACCACTGGCTGTTGGATGAGAGAATGAATTAATTATAGGAGAAAAATAGAAGCAGTGAGACTAACTGGGGTGGCTTGCACGGTGGTAGTCCAGGTGAGAAATGATGATGATTTGGCCTTCTGTAGTCGTGAGAGAGATGGAAAGAAGTAGATGAATTCCTGTTTGTCTTGGAAGAATCAAGGATAACCCGAAACGTAATCTGTAACTCTTATACCATGCAGAAAGCCAAGGGCATGTAGGAGGAGGGGTAGCGAGAGGTGAGAAGCCAGGGAGTTCATGGGAGATGGTCCACTTGCTCCCAGTGATGTGGGAACCTTCTCCAAGTATAGAGAGGAGAGGAGGAGGTAGAAAGGAAGAGAAGGATGAAGAGAAGAAAAATAGAAAGGATGGTTGAGCTGTATTGGCTGGATTCGGTATTGTGAACAGGTCAAGTTAATCCTTCAGAGGTGGAACAATTTGAAGGTCGGTGTTTGGAGCTTACATAGGTGCTCATGTGTCTTCCCTTTGATTGGGTGGAAGGATTGCTCAACCAAACTCATTTTGATGTCCAGGGAAAAGAGAAATGGCTTAGTTCCACATACGCTGGAAGCTGTCCTTTCCTGAGCTCTGGGTCACCCTTTTACATGCACAGACTGGAGGCCCACGTGTGTGTGTTGTTTGACTCTGACCACTTCCTCTGTGTCCCATTCTGTTCTCCACCTCTGGCTCCTGTGATACTCTGCATGCCCTAGACATGTGCGCGCACACACACAAATATACACATTTTACCCTCCAGAACACATCAGAAATTAAGGAACGCAGTGAAAGAAGCTGGAGGGAAATAATAGATTACAGATGTGGTGAGAATAACTAATAATAAATCCATACATAACATTTTGCCTTTCAAGTAAGAATTCTGTATTTTTTTTTCAAATGACAGTTTTTATGCTGATGGACTTATTACTCATCTTTAAGACCTGTTTTCTGCCTTTTGTTGTTGTATCTCTTAAAGGATAAGCTCCTCTGACCTTAGTGTCGTTGAGTTAGCACGTCTTTAACAATAGAATTTCTTGTGATATATGGTTTATTATTTTATATCATAAATTTGTCATGAGAATTTAAGCATTGATTGGATCATGTTGCTAATTTGAATAACACATGATCATGTTATCAGGATACAGTTTTGCTGGTGGAATATTGCATGAGTAAACAATTCTGATTCCTTAGATGTTTGGTAATGTTGGTGATGTTTTTTAATAAAATGTAAGCTGTTTCTCACATTTTAAAATTATATTAAAAATTAAGGAAGGTAGAGTGCAGAATACAAAGCACAGATTTTGGAATAAGACCAATCTGATCTGAATTCTGATGTTGGTCCTAATAGTTCCTGTGGCCCTCAGTTGACTTTGCTATGAAAGATCTTTAATGGAACTTCTCTCTCATGTAGTGTATGGATATACAGAATATGCATGTCAAGTGCAACACTTGACACAGGATTTTAATCTTGTGATTTGTTATATTTTAATATGCAACATTAAGTAAAATAGTATTGGAAGAAAGGAAAATTAACTCTTTTGATATGCTTTCATTTGGAAGGAAAAATAGAGTATAACTTAGTATTACTTATTATTTATTACTTAGTTAATCACTGTGGACACATGTCAGAGCAACAGAATTCCATAAATCCATGGTTTTCTACAAGTTAATATACTAAATAAAAAAAAATCAGTTAATCCACTGGGATTCAAGAGATTATAGTCTCTTTTGGCCACCATTGCAAATTTGTGATGTAATTTACTGTAAATAATTGTGCCTGAAGCATGCAGGCTAACAAGTTATCCTATTACTGCTTTATAGATGATGGTAAAAGTTACAAGTCTCCTGGGTCAGAGACAAAAGACTTTATTACTCCTGGTGAAAGCCAGAATCTTTGTGTGGCCTTGTGTCAGTCATCCATAGCCTCTGACCCCGTGCAAGTGACAGAGGGCTCAGGATGAATTTGCTCATACGAGGCTGCATTACAGGAGGTGGACCCTGAACGTGGGGATCTATTGACTTTATCTTTCAGTGTTGCTCCTTGCTTACAACCCTGAGGAATGGCCCAGGTAAAAAGTAGTGATTCTCAGTGCCCCCTACAAAAACATAGGGGACTCAGGGCTTGTGGTATCCTGACAATTAAATAAACTTTTTTTTTTTAATTTAGCCTCTCAAACTGAAAGGATGATGCCCACTAGTTTATAAACATTGTGAGGACCTTCAAATGTGCTTTTCATATGTCATGTATATTATTTCATGATGACACTGTCCCTTTATTTAATTAGCGTACCACTACTAGGTAGAATTCCACAGAGTTCAGAATAATTCATTCTGCTCCAATTATAAGATAAGCAAAATAATCAGGCATTTTTAAAATGGAGAGATGTCGGTGAATAATTTAGGAAGTGAGAAGAACAATAAGTTTCCTAGTGTTTTTGACTGAGCAATCAAATAAAGAATGTGACATTTAATTTGGTGGAAAATACTGAGGGCGCTGTTGAGTTCGAAGGAAAATCAAGTGTTGAATCTTAGATGTGTACCCATTGGAAGAGATGTTGCGTAGGTAAGGATGCATAAGCCTGGAGTTTATGGGAGAAGCCAGAGTGGGAAATGTAAACTGGGAATCCATCTGTCTATACGCAGCTTTGAAAGCCTGGGTCTGGAAAAAATCATTCAGCAAATGATGGGGAGGGAGTATACAAAAGAGGCATTGGGGACTGAACCCTGAAACCCTGCAATATTGGAGAATTGAGAAGATGCCGAGAACCTTGGTGAGCTAGGTTGCCGGGAGGAGATTGAACAAAGGGAACAGTAAAGAACTAGCCGCAGGACGGGGTGATGCAGCAGTACTGAAGGAAGTGTTCAAGAAGGAGAAGGTTCTAGAAACTCTGCCAAAGCAGCTATGAGTTCAAGCAAAGAGTGAATGGAGAGTGGACTGTGGGAGACAGCAATGTGGGGAGGAGCAGCCCCTTCACAAGGACCCTCACGGGTCGGATGGTGAGGGTGAAACTCCACTGATGGGGTTCAAGAAGAAGAAGAGAGACGCTGGAGAGAGGTGATACTGGAAGTTTCATGGAAGTCTGGCAGAGAAAGGGGTAGTGAGCAGAGGAGCATGTCTGTCAAAAGATGGCTTTGTTTTAGTTTTTTTTTTTTTCAAAGTATAAGTCCTGTTTAAATACAGTGGTACAGTAAAAGAAGTGGTTTAGGAGAAGATGGATGTCCTACAGGTCACCACTGTGCAGGGTGGTGAGTGCTCAAAGACCAACAGCCAGGGGCCAGGGACACCTGCTCCAACCCTCTGTGATTCTTACTCCATGTATGCCATTCTCAAACAATGCTATTGGGCAACTGGTTTTGAAATCTTCGTGATCAAGTCTGTAACGTGAGAAAAGCCTTATGTAAGATAGGTTAGCAATGGTAGGGACTTTCTAAAATAAATGAACATAGTTTCTTCAAGTTTTTCTGGGAACAGACTGCTAAGTCTGCAAGGAGGTAGAAAGCAGTTTCTCCTCATCCTTGATTGTTTGATTTCCAAAACAATAATTCATCCCCTTGCCAAAGAGCACACCAAATGAATGCTCATTTTAACCACACAACAGGTTTTTTTTCCCCTTTCTTTCTTTCTCCATCACATTAATGTGAGCAGAGGAATGTAGAGTAGGAGGAAAGCAGAGACAGAACGAGAGGAAAAACAAATCTCACCTCCCTATTATTCTCCCTGCACTGCTGCCCGGTGAGTCTCACAGTTTATCCTGCCTGTAAGGTATGATGTCGACTGTGCTAAAGCCAGATGAACAGGAGAAAATTTAACTTACCTTTCTAAGCCTTATCAAATTGCTCTCCAGTTGACTTAACTAAAAATGTTCCACGGTGATCAAATAAGGTGCTTTGTCAAAGGTTACCTATGTTTTGTGTTTGTGTGTGTTTGTATTTCTCTCTCTTCCTCCCAACCAGAGATCCTGGTTCCTAGACTATAACAGTCAGCTTAGCTAAAAGTGGCATCCACAAATGCCGTGTCTTCTGCCTCCATTGCACTGAAGGAGGAAGGAAAGGAAGAGGGGAGAGAAGGCAACATACCGTGACAACTGTAAATTATTCAAGGAGATGGGGCAGATATTAAAAGGAACTCTACACAAGCTCACATTTGTATGCTTATTAATGATAAACTTAACTATGTCATACTTCAAGAAACCTGAGTTGATCTGGGTGGTATCCACACTTCCTTCTTGGAGTTGATGAGCTGTGACTTATTCAATTAGCACATTGACTTCCAGATTATCTGTCTAGTGGAAGGAAGCAATGTGAGGACTGGGACTGGACATGGGCCCTGTCTTTCTTTATATATATATATTGGGGGGTACCATGGATTGAACTCAGGGACAATTAACCCCAGGCATTTTGTATTTTATTAGAGACAGAGTCTCACTGAGTTGCTTAGCACCTCGCTTTTGCTGAAGCTGGCTTTGAACTCTTGATCCTCCTGACTCAGCCTCCCCAGCTGCTGGGATGAAAGGTGTGCGCCACTGTACCCAATGATATTTTTCCACATTTCTTATTGGTGCATTACAGTTGTACATATGGTGGGATTTGTTGCTCCATATTTATATGTGCACACCTTATCTTTTTTTTATTTATTCTCTGTATTTCCAAACACTGGACACTCACTTGTTCTTTACTAACTGAACACTGACAGGGAGACAAACATGGGAAGCGGCAGTTAGTGTAGAAGATATTGTACAAGTTTCAAAGTTGCCTGCATTCTCCTGACTTTTCCTTGAATTATTATCACGCAAGTGGCCTTTTGGAATATGCAACTCAGCGATCTCAGCCATCTCTGAAAGCCACAGATTTAGACCCATTTTAATTTACATAAATTAAAAATGACAGAACATGTGTTGATTGGAAACTGTTATTACTTCCTGTTACTGCAAAGTGGTGGACTGGAATACAAGGAGAACACAAATTGCCAAATTTGGCCAAGGTCACTTTGCCTTTCAGAAAGTTGAAATGAAAGTAAGATGAAAAATGTCCAGAGCTGGATGGATGGAACAAAACCTAGGACCTCCCTTTAAAAGTGGGTGTGTGCTGGGTGTGGTGGTGCCCACCTATAATCCCACATCTCGGGAGGGAGGCTGAAGTGGAGGATTACCTGTTCAAAGCCAGCCTCAGCAACTTAGTGAGGCCCTGAGCAACTTACTGAGACCCTGTCTCAAAATAAAACAAATAATAATTTAAAAAACGAGCTGGGGATGTGCCTCAGTGGTTAAGTGCCCCTGGGTTCAATCCCTGCTCTCCCCCAGCCCCCGCAAAAAAAAAAAAAAAAAAAAGAAAGTTGTGTGTATGTGTGTTTACATTGTCAAATGCATTCTTAAAGACGTGGACTTTTAAGAAAGAAACCAAAATGCTATGGATTAGACCTTATTGTATCTTCCACTCCTCTCCCGCAAACTCAGCATTTCTTCCTGTTCTCTACCCATGGAGCAAGACCCTAAGCAGACTTCTTGCACCCCCTCTCTCACTGCCTCCCCAACTGCCCTACTTTGGTGCCTTGTCACATACTTTTAGGTTTATTGGCTAGTGATTCATTCTGCATCTGTAAATTCCCCCCTCACCCTCCTTTTTCTACAATTTTCTGATTTCATTTACTCTTTCAGGTTAATTTAAAATCAATTTCTCAAATTCTGTTAAAAATCCTTGTCAATATAGTATTGGAATTACATTGCATAAACATGATAATTGAGAAGCAATTTGTCATCAGAATTTTGTGATCCTATCTAGGAACTGTATATGTCTTTTTTTTTACACTCAAATCTTTCAAATCCTTTAAATGTTATAGTTTGCTTCATAAGAGTTTATGTGTTTGTTATAGGGTTCATGTGTATCCAAATCTATATTCACAGACATGCACACATACTCATGTATCTAATGTGTATCTAATGTGTGTGTGTGTGTGTTTACTATCTATATAATATACTAATATATTTAACATATTATTGTATACTAACATGTCCTGGTTATACCATATACTTTTTTTTTCATTGCTGTTACATATTCTTTTATATCTTTAAATAAGTATATGGAATGGATCGTGCAAGTTCATTTTATATTCATCACTTTTTAAATCTTATCTTCATTTTTTGGACAGAAAAGTAGATCACCCTCTATGGCGACAAAAGTCTTCCCACCTACCCCTTCCTTGCCTGTTCTTGTTGAATGGACTGGGACATGCAGAGCTGTGCTGAATGGCAGACAGGGAGCTCTCTCATGGAAATGCTTTTACTGTTCTATCATTAATTGAGATATTCGCTGTCACACTGTGGTAGAAAACTTTGGACACATTAGAGAATTTCTTTTTCTTGTTTTGGTTTACTGAAGAGCTGATTATTCTTTCCGTTTCGCAAATTCATTCATGAACATGCCCAGATTTACTTCATGCTCCTCACCAGTGCTGGCCCTTGGCCTCCCTGAGGTCACTGCTTGGAGACACTTCAACACTCCTGTGGAGCGCTTCTCCGTATGAAGCTTTCCTTGACCTCTGGCCTGTGTTCTCTTTCTCATTCCTCTTGTCCCTGCTTTAGTTGCTGTTGGATAGATCTGACTTTGTATTAGACTCCAAAGTCTCAGAGCTGAGCTACTGAAGTGTTAATCACTGTGTTCCAAATGTCCAAGCCCCTGGCATGGATGCAGTAGGAACTTAGTTAAAATTGTCTTGATAAATAAGCAAATGAAAGAATTGTTGAAGTTTTTCTGTGGACCATACAAGAAGTAGGTGATTCTTCCAAACTGGATCATACTCTAGTATTCTTAGAATCATTGTCATTTCTTCCATTTTAATCTATTCTTTTGTGTTAGGACATGGTCTTCCAAAAGTAAGCCAGCTGTCAAAAAGGAAGAAAAAATTAACAAAATGTTCCGTTTAGTTTATTTTTTTAATTGTGGCAGCAAAATACATTTTGTTATTGGTCATCAAAATTTAGGAGGAGTTGTTATTGAATTTTTAATTTTATTTTATAAGAAGGTTCACATAATGTTTTTTTCTTTGTAGGGGATAACCATCCGGCCACTGGTGGAGTTCCTTGATGTCAAGAGATCGAATAAGAAGCAGCAGGCTGTCAGTGAAGAGATCCACTGCCGGGTAGGTGCTGATGAAGTGTGACACTCACATGAACAAAGAAAGAAATATTCGAATCATTAAAACAACTTGACACCCCATTGCTCATTTGCAGAAGAAAGGAATGGCCGCGGGTGCCAGGCTGGAGCAGGTCTGCGTGGGAGCATCATAGTAATCATAATCCCACGATGGCATCTCCAAGCCAGCTTGCTAAACTCCTGTATCAACAGAGGGCGCAAGAAACTCCCTCTTTACTTCCTTCAGTCTAAAAATGTTTCTGCACACTTTTTACCATTTTGACAATTCTTGCCATTTTTCATATTTTTCAAACTTATGAACAAACTCTTATGATGGTCAAAATAATTGAGATAGTAATTGCTGAATATTGATATAACCAACATCTCCTCTAATTGGAAGTCAAATTGTTGGTTGTATTGCTTTCAGAAAAATAAACCGACAATAAGAAACCACAACTGTTAGGGTCATTGCAGTTGAGTCATGATTATAAATTAAAAATTGCTGACTTCAGGTAATAGCTAATCAATGAGCCTGCTTTTTCTGTTTTAGTTTTTTGATCATGTGAAGACTGGCATTGAAGACGTTTGTGGACATTGGGGTCACAACTTTTGGAGAGACAAGTAAGGTCATGAGTCATTGTGTTATGAAATGGCTCTGGGTCACTCTGGAAGCAGAATATTTTGACTTGTGTCAATATTCAGGGTTGCAGATATTTATTATATTGTGCATGGTGTGTCCTTTCAGATAAAATTCAACTCTAACAGATGTGGAATAATAGGTAATAATAGCTTAAACAAAGTAGATGCTGGTTTCTCTTATATCAGTTGCCAGAGGTGGGCTATTAATAGATGAGTTCCACTCCGGAGTTTCCTCAGGATCCTTTTGACCAGCTGAGACACCAAAAGTGGCCTCTATTTGCACATTTGCTTATTGGACAAGAATTGGTACTTTGGTATCAGCTATTCTAGACTGCATAAAGAAAGAAAGAGCACGTCTGCTATCTGACTCCTCAACAGAGCTATCAGAAGCTGTCACAATTTCTATTCTTTTTCTCAAATGGTTAGGACCCTGGTGTATGGCCATTCCTCTGTAAAGGAGGCTGAGTTTTGCAGGCGATTTGTTAATAATAGGAGTTACTGCTAGGTCTGAAGGTTGGCCCCTATAATAACAGTGACTGGAGAGGTTGAGGAAATAGGATCATGAATTTGAGGCCAGCCTTAGTAAGATCTTGTTGCAAAATAAAAAATGACATGATCTGGTGACATAGCTCAGTGGTAATGTGCCCCCTCAGTTTACTGTCCAAACAACAGGGTTTCTGTTTCCGCCATTCAGCCACACAGTGAGACTTTGTTGAATGCAGAGATTTAGAGCACCTAGGATGTAAATAAACTAGTAGAAATCACAAAGATTTAAATATTTTAAAGGCTTCAATTAGATGAAAGATTGCATATGTTTCTGTCTGTCACACACATACCCACATGCATGCATGCACACAGAGTTGACTTTTTTGTAAATGGTTCTGTGGTGGATTTATAGTCCTGTCTTCATAGTTCTTATAGTTGTAGTGGAAAGGTAGACTAGCCCGGCAGAATTAGACTGATGCAGTAGTTTAAATTGAAAAGCAGAGACATGGGGGTCACGAAGTACCGATGAGTCGTGACAGCAGAGCGGGGGAGAGTGGGGTCCAGGAGCCAGCCCAGGTGTGTGGCCTCCCCTCTGCACATATGGTGCCACCAGGATGGATGCTTCCAGCAGCCACGCCTGGAGAGCTCACCGCATGGATCTGACAATGTTATAAGTTGGCACCTTTCTTCATAGAGCAGTTTGTGGAGCATTTATGAGCATATCGCTGGCTAGATAAGACTTTTGAAGGAAGTATCATGGAATCTGGATCCTGAAGACAGAAGAAAAAGATTCTAAACTGTATTTGGAGGATCTCTCTTGCCTTTTCCTTCTGAATTTGCTAACAAAACTTTCTTTCCACTACTAACTTACATAAAGTTCGTCAACCTGCCCATGTACACAATTTAACATCAGAGAATTTTTGAGACTTTGTTTGCTCACCTGTGCTGGCAGGATATTGGCTGGGGCCTCTAAAAGTTTGCAACATAATAGAGACAATAAAACAGCCACTTAGTAAACAGGGGTGTGTGTGTGTGTGTGTGTGTGTGTGTGTGTGTGTGTGTGTATGGAGAGAGAGAGAGAGAGAGAGAGAGAGAGAGAGAGAGAGAGAGAGAGAGAGAGAGAGAAGAGTCAGAGACGTGATCATTAAGTAATACAATGAACTGTAAAGACTGCAGAACAACCTTTACAAGGTTTGCAGTTCTGTTTACTAATGTAGAAAAGTCCCCTGGGCTTTGCCTTAGTTCATAAATAAAAGATAGTTTATGTGTGAGGAGAGTGCCCCGTTAGCCACAGGGGAGCACAGGGTAATAAAATAAAGCAAACTACCATCTACATTGTAAAAACAGGCAGGAAAAAAGCCATTTCTCCCGGGAAACATTCACGACTTCAGAGGCCAGAGGTGAACCAGAAAACTTGCCCCATCTGCCCCACGTCTCTCTACCCGAGCCTGCTTCTCATCTGGGGGACCATCCTCACGTACATGGGTCCTTGCTTGGGCCCAGCCAGAGAACCTGACTTTCCTCTCTCCCTGCTCTATTGTTTTTGTAACCTTGCCTCTTTTCCACCAAGTGTCCCCCCTTCTACCCAACCATTCTTTTCCCTTTCTCTAGAATCCTATCAGTAATCTCCCGAGGAGGTGAGTGAGAGGTGTCACCCAGAACAGTTAGGATCTCACCAAAAGTGACGATTGGGCTCTCCGTTCCCACCACTCCTGCCTGCCTGAGGGGGAAGCAAGTAGACATGAGTAGGCATCAGGTCAGCAGCCCGCTGGGCACTGGAAAGATGGACACTGTGATGGTGAGGGTTTGGGCTGGAACTCAGGCAAAGGAATGCCAGAGGAAGTCCCTGTGTCCTGTTTTTGGGCAGAGACACTGTCTCTGGGTCCACAAGGTCATCCCAGGCAGACATCCCCAGGCAGCCAGGCTATGGACAGTGAGTGCCCAGGACAGCCCAGCCAACTGGCTCCTGTCTGGAAAGTAAAGTTTCTCCTTCTCTAACACTTTTCTCAGCAGTGAATAGACCTCATTTAATAATTTTGTAAGCATTTATAGATTTCCTTGCACAATTATTCCCAGGTAAATTTCAAATGATGTTCTGGATTGTCGTATATATACCTGTGCGTCTCAGGCAGGACAAAGAAGTAGGTGGGTACGGGAGAGGGGGTGCTAAAACAGGTTATTTTTAATACTGTGCTCAGAGTTCGTCTCTCAAAAAATATATAATTATTTATTTGACTAAAAAGGACATACACAAATAAGTGATTGTTCCAGGCATGTTGGGTTTCTTTCTTTTTCCTCCAAAGACCTTATGCTTTGGATTTCTAGTGGTCCTGGCAGAGAGTTCGTGAGGTCTTTGATCCTTTGGGAATGAAATGGAAGGGTTACTCAGTGGACACATTACTAAGACTTAGCAAAAGGGCTCTCATGATGGTGAAAGAGAACACCTATGTATAACTTGGCAGATAAATGAAAGAAGCAGAAATGAAGAGAGAGAGAGAGAAAATACACAATCTCTGCACAGCATAGATCAAATGCCATTGTCCTCAATGTTTGTCCTTCCTTTTGCTTATCTCCAGAGAAAAAGCTAAAACAATAATAACAATAAAAGAAGTTCAAGATGCGGTGCTGCTGTCAGGAATCCTGGCTCCATGGGCCTAGCATGAAATTCAAAATAAACTGGGAAACAGTGGACGCTCTCTTCAGTGTGGTGGCCAGTCAGTACCAAAGCCCATTCAGGATGGCTTCCCTTTCCCTATTGAGAGCCCTCCAGTATTTAGAAGAAAGGACCAGTGCCAAGAACGTGGGGTTAACATTTGTTCCTTTCATGGCACAGGTGTGCCTATAAACCTCCTTGGGTTTATGGTGATCACCGTAACACATGTATTTCTTTCTCAACGAACATTTATTGCAGGCTGCTTTACTTACATGCTGGCCTAATAATGTTGCTCAACAAACCATGCCATAATACATCTACTCAAAACGGCCTTCACTTATTGTTACAGTGCATGAGTCACAAGACTGTGAGTCGGCTGGTCTGGGTTTGGGCTGTGCTGATCTGGGCTGGTCTTGCTCAGGCTGCAGGGGTTTGGCTGATGGTCAGCTGATCCTGGCTACCCGTGCCTGGTGTGACAGGGGTGGGTTGACTCTGGCTCACTCATGTGATCGCACCTTTGTGCCACTCTGCACACATGTTCCCGTGAGGCCTGTGGAAGCACAGGATGCAGGCTTCAGTGTGTAAGCCCCATCTGAAGGCTCCTCTTCCCTCCTCATGTGCTAACAGCCCATTCATCAAAAGGAATGATATTATTGAGTCCAGTACCTGGAAGCAGGCAGGGCATGTCACCTAGCCATGGCAGGATGACATTTCAGGTAAGATGGCAGAGAATGTGAACACAAGGAAACACTGGGACCAAATGACCTATTATACCTCATCAATAGTGTGCCAGACGCTATTCTAAGTACAGGTGATACAGGAGAAGACAAAAGTCCCCGTGTGTATAGATCTTATATTCTAGTGCCAAGAGATAGAAAATAAGATAAAGAAATTACTTATCTTGTTAGAAAGATAAGTAATAAATGCTCAGAGGTGCACACCCAGATTTTGGAAGGCCTCCTAGGCCATGGTGCTTTTATTCAAGTGAGAAGTCATACTGTTTGACTGACATTCCAACAGGAGCGTCCTGTCTTCTGTGTTGAGAATAGGCCCTAGGACCAGGAGGCGATCACACCGATTAGGTAAAATAATTCAGTATGAGCGTCCAGTGAAAGAGGACTTGGACCGTGGTACTGGCGTTAGAAGTGGTGAGAGGTTGTTGGATTCTCTAAGTATTTTGATGCAGATCAACAGAAATTATTGCCTGCGTGGATGTGGAATAATATTGCCCTGCACCTGCTACATGGTTAAGTGGCTCCAACAACAGAAATGAGTTTTCTTACTGTTCTGGGGTGGTGCCTTGTGAGGACAGGGTTGCTCCAGGAATCTCCTTGACTTGCAGATGAAGTTGTTCTCCCTGACTCTTCACCTTGTCTTCCCTCTGCATGCAACTATGTCCAAATGTCCTCTTCTTATAAGGACACCTGTCGTATTGGATTAGAGCCCACCCTAGTAACTTCACTTTAACTTAATTGTGGTTGGAAAGACCCTATCCCCAGATTCCATCACATTCAGATAAACTAGGAATTCAACATATGAATTTTTGGTTGGGCACAATTAAGCCCATACTATGGAATATCATAGAAGAATTAAAGATGACACCAGTTTTGGACCCAGTGGAGTTACTCTTATCCAAGATTGGGAGGATTGTGGGAGATGGGTTCAGTTTCAACATGTCAAGTATGAGGTGCCTGTTAGACCCTTAACCAGTGATGTCTGTCCCCAGATACCTGAAGAACTCATTCATACACCCTCCAAGTCTCTCCTCAATGGTGATTTTCTCTATAGAGCCTTCCTATCCATCTTTTTATAATTGAACACTTACTTAACCAGTAAACAGGGGAATGTTCACGTCTGGGTTTAGGGAAAGAGGTTGGAGCTGGAGAGATGAATTATGGAGTCTTGAATATAGAGGTGTTTTTGTGAAAAGGCATGAAACTGAGCAAGATGCCCAGGGGAAGTAGACCAAGGATGGACCCCTAGGGACATTCCTACCTTGAGAAGTCAGAAAGAAGGCAAGGAACCAACAGAAGAAGCCAAGAAGGAGGTAGGAGGCACCTGGGGTGTAGTATACTGGGAGCCAGATGGAAACCATGTGTTGAGCAGGTGAGGCCAGGAAGGATGAGACTGCCAGCTGGCCACTGGATTTCACTGTGGGGTTCACTGATGACTTCTGTGACAGCAGCTTCCATGGAGTGTTGGAGGCAAAAAGCCTGGCTTGTGACTCCTCCATGATCACAGCAGAGGAAGTGGCAATAGCAAGTCTGGATAACACATTTGCTGAAAGAGGAAGCAGGAGAATGTTAAAGGGATAAATATGTATAGATATACATACACATATATTTAATCTTTAGTGAGTAGTAGATATATGTCTGTATGTTCTGGTCATATACAAAACTATCCATGTACAAGTTTAGGTATTATGTAGATATTTGTGTGCATACATACACATGAGTATAGTACATGTGTTTTATACACACATATATACCAGCATACATCTATAAAAATAGACATTAAGATCAGATTAGCTAAATGCGGCTAATGATTTTTACCTGGGAGTTTTTTAATTTGTTTGTTTTGTCAGTCAGTGCAGTTTTCACTAATTGAAAATTTGACTTTCTTTATTTACAGGTTTAAGAAATTTGATGACAAATACCTTCGGAAGCTTTTGATTCGGGAAAACCAACCCAAGTCAAGCATTGTGTCCTTATATAAAAAGCTGGAAATAAAACATGCTATTGAGATGGCAGAGACTGGAATGATAAGTACTGTCCCCTCTTTTGCATCCCTAAAGTAAGTATGGTTTTTGTGAATAAAAGTTACTAGTACTGAATATGCTTTGATAGTTTTTTTGAAACCAATCATTATTTTTTAAAAACTGGCCTGCATTCCATTGGGATGCTGTAAGATCTCCTAGGAGATTCTGATTAAAATGTAAAAGCTAGAAATGTGTCATGTTTTAAGTTACATTAGGCTATATTTTATGCTATCCTACTTTAGAGTTGATGAGCCAGGAAATGCTGTCATGTTCAGGATGTTTATGCCTTTATTACATTTGCTTTGGGAAATTAAAGTCCCCTTAGCCCAAATTGTAAAGTGAAATTATTTTAATCTGTGCTATATTTGCTACTATAAATATGCGTGTACTAACATAGATATTTCATTATAGATTACTCAATCATAGTTGAAAGTTTGGGAAGAATAATAGTGGACATTTGGTGCAGTGGTTCTGAACACATTGGAGACATCTTGGGAGTCTTTAAATAATAAAGATGGCTGGGTCCCACTCCCAACCAATTATATCAGAATCTCTGGTGCTGAGCTCAGGTCTAGGTATATTTAAAAGTTCTCCAGATGTTTCTAATATTCAGGTGGGGTTGAGATCCACTAATCTAGTTTGTCTCCCTAATTTTAAAAACAAGGAAGTTCAGACCCAGCATGGAGAAGAGACTTTCCTTTCAATCATCACCAGCAGAACCATGAATACAGTCACACTTGGCAAATGAGGTTATTTCATCCTATCAACATCATTCCTTTTCTATCACAGAGGTGATAGAAATTATAGGTTCCCACTGATTTCTTCTGATGTAGATGAGCTTGAAACTCATTTGAACTAAATTTCATGTAATTAAGAGCTAACTATGAGGAAGTTGAAGTGAAAGAGGAAGAAGACCACATAATATCCAACCACAGAAATTATGATTTTTACCAGGTCTCTAAGCCTCCTTTAAAATTATGGGAGCTTACACCTGGCACAATGATGCACTCCTGTAATCCCAGCAACTTGGGAGGCTGAGACAGGAGGATCACAAGTTTAAGGCCAGCTTCAACAAATTAGCAAGACCTGTCTTGAAATCAAAATAGAAAGGGCTGGGGGTGTTGTGTAGTAGTATATTTAACCCCCATGAATGCAAAAAAGCAAAAAATAAATTATGGGAGTTTACATGGTTCAGAATAAAAAGGAGTGAACATGAGGTCTCAGAAGTATGGTATTACATTTCATCAGAAACAACCCGGTGCCAAACAGTAGAATGCCTAACTTAGAGCTTCAGCTCTGTGAGTATTTTGCTTTGTGATCTTGAGCTGGTCTCTTGAGCTTGAGATTCTTCAAAAAAAAAAAAAAATAGAATTGGGTTTAGATTGGATCTTTAAGGACCCTTCTAGCTTTACATGTTTAGGTATTTTTATTTATTAATTTATTTTGTACTGAGGATTGAACTCAGGGGCACTTAACCACTGAGGCATATCCCCAGCCATTTTTTTTTTTTGTATTTTATTTAGAGACAGGGTCTCATTGAATTGCTTAGCATCTTGCTAGGTTGCTGAGACTGGCATTGAACTTGTTATCCTCCTGCCTTGGCCTCTGGAGCTGCTGGGATTACAGCAACGCTCCACTGTGCCTGGCTTTTATGATCTTTCTTAAACACTATTCCATTTACAGTTACAGCAAGGAACTCAGTAAAACAGCTTTATAAAAGAGCCATGATTTTTGTGATCTCAGATGAGGGGCATCTCAGTTTTCCTTTCTGAGAATAGTTCATTTTGAAATTGGTAATCAGTAGGGTAATGGTGAGGATTAAAATTAGAGAATAGGTAGAAAAATGTATGGCCTGTTGCATAATGGGACAGATAAATGGGTGCCATACTGACCCTTCTACTTCTCCCAAAATATTTTCTCTAAAGGAAAATAGACTCAATCAGGGAGGTAAAAAGAAATAGCATTTTTGGCAATCATGGATGGTGTATCGATGGATCAAATAATCATCTAAGAGCAACTAGAAAAAAGGACAAGATGTATTTTTAAAATTTTCTTGGAAGCTGGAGAGTACCACTGTGGTGAGCAATCTCTCAGTCAAGAGACCAAGAGAAATCCAAAAAGATGGAACTGGCATTTGGGGGCATTTTCCTTCTGAGGTTATCTTTTAATTATAGGGAAGGTGTCTGAAAGTCTCAGAGGTAAATACAGGTTTGCAAGAGTAGTTGGCCTTAGAAAGTAAGATTGGAATTCAGGACCTAACAAGGAGGAGGAGTTCTTACCCCACTAAAGGGTGTTACTTCCAGAGTCCTTTACCCATCACCAGAAAAAGTCACAACTGTTATCAGAAAATTAACACAAAACTTTGTTTTGTGTGCCTTTACGTATAAAGATACCTTGTTTAATATCTATTGTTAATTCATTAATACTTAACTCATAGAAACTGGAGTATAACTCAGGTGTGAATAAATCTCATTTAAAGATTTTTTCCAAAGGTAATCATCACTGCCTTTTCGTGTTTAGGAACACTAGGTAGCACTTCATATGACAGTTTAATTAGTGAAATCACCATTAAGCAGCATACAAGTGTTTAATTAGTGAAATCACCATTAAGCAGCATACAAGTGTTACTTAGTGACAAAACGTAGCCAAACAGACTGTAATGGGAGCATTATTTACAATACAAGAAGAAGAAGTGAAGAAACAGAATGTTACCTTGTTCAACATCATCTGAAAATGTGTGGAGGGTCTCAAATTCTGCCTCTCTACAAAATATTGGTATTAAGTTTACAGGTAAACTTTAGTGAGTTAGGAGAATTCGCAAATATGGAATCCTCAAATAATGAGAATTGATTGTATTTACATACATACTATAAACAGCATGTTCACAAATATTTATAGTGAGCTATTTGAAATATGAAGCCTTAGAAAAATACAGTTTATTAGATTTCTGTTGGAAAAACCAATTCTGGTATTACTTTATAGAGTGATAGAAATCATAAAATGACAGCATTACAAACCATTATAGATTTTCTTTCTTAAAATATAATTGCATGAATAGACTGAAAACTTGCACACATTTGAACTTGTCATGAATGTTTTGGGCACTAAAAACTTTTAGAATTTTAGATTATTTTCAAAGTTGAATATTCCCAAGTGTTATTCTTTAAGATTCTTCTTTAGAAGCATGGTGTTATATCTCTAAGGAAGAAAATGAGTGATGCTGATATCTGTTGAAAGACGGAATATTCTTTTTCCAAATGTTCACAGTGATTTCCGTGAAGAAAAAATAAGGAAGCTCACGCCTGGTGAAATGGATGAAATTCGAGAAATATTATCCAGGAATCTGTATCAAATCCGTCAGAGAGTGAGATCATTTATTTATTTATCTACTTGTGTTTGGCTAAAAATGTCCCTTAATTTCTTACGTCTGCCTCAGTGGGTCCCAGGCTGGGCATCTCCTCTTATCTCAGATCCCGTTCACTGCACCCCGATCTGGTCCGGGTCCCACCATCCTCTGGGACACGTAGCTAAAGCTTTCAGGCCTTCTGCTACTGGAGTCTTGGAGATAAGAAATACACACTGAACAGGTGTGGAGCAATGAGTTGATAGATTTTTTTTTTTAAGGAAACAGCGTTATCCCTTGGATTTCTAAATGTATTGGATCCTCCTTGTTACCCGTGAGGTGCTCTTGTTCCCGTCCTTTGTTGTATCTCTCAAGTTGCTTCTCTCACTGAGTTTCCATTGCTGACACCCAGTTCCACTGGAGGGAGGGCTGATGATGTTGGTGATGTTTAGAGAGCGGGTACAATTTGCCAAGTCTCACTTCAGCACCTTGCTTTGGTCAATCCCTTTATTCCCATAACAATCGATAGGTGTTGCTAACATCTCTACTACACAGATGAAAAAATAAACCAAGGCACAGCGAGTCGAACCTGGGCCACACAGGCTTGCCAAGGGTCTTCCTCATTCCTCTGGGGGCCATGCCTGCAGCTCCTTAGTCAGGGCCTCCTTGAAGGCTGCCTTTGTTCTAGGTGCATCCGTGAAACCATCTTTTACGGCAGCATTATCCTGTTGAAAGTGACGCAAAACAGTAGTCGTGGCTTCTTGGGTACAATATTTTTTCAGAACTTAGGGTCTCTATTTTTAAGCTCTACCAGGCACCCCAGAGGGTGTGGAGTGACAGGTTCAGTCCTCCTCTTGGCCTGTGTGGTTCCCACCCTCTTGATCTTCCCATGTGGACATGTCCTGATTCCTGTCACCTGATTCATAGCCTCGAATCAAATTAAGTTTTTTCCCCCCGGAAAAAACACCATATTATTCCCAGTCCTGCCCTTCGATGAGATAGAACTAGGTGTCAGTGATTTGGGCACTTAATTTTATATATTTTTTTCTTTTTTTGCTACACTTAGATGCCCAACTAGTTTGTAAGCACCTCAATGCAGCAGACAAGATTAGTCTTACTCCATGTCACCTTTGCATGTCTCCACGGGGCCTGACATTGTTCTGGACACAGGGATATTCTCATGAAGTACATGTCAATTCTACCAGGAAATGAACTTCCTTAATAATTATGATTTACTTCAAGAAACATATTTCTGTGTAGCCTATGAAACTAAAAACAGATGACTTGGACATCCCTAGTTTAGAAATTTCACTCTTCCACAAACTGGAACATGACAATTCCTGGTGGTGTTAACAACTTCTCAATGTGACAACCTAGTTGAATAAAGGATCAGTTGTGAAGTTAATAGAAAGGACATGGCACCACCAAGTGGCTCAAGGTAGTTTGTTTTTATACCAGTAATTCCTGTCCAATAGAGAATGTGTGAAAATGATCTTTCTCCCCCCTAGCTTTGGTGGTGGCTGAGCTAATGCAAGGCAATCGAAGATAGACAGGGGCTCTTCGCAAATTCAGTCATTTTTCTAATTTTGAAAGATCACACTTTGCAATGAAAAGCTTTCTTCACTGACTTTTATGAAAGACTGAATTCTTCCAGGACTTTAATTTTGTTTTGTTCAGTCTGCATGGAAGTTGTTACTGAGGTGTAAATCCCCACCAGTGCGGTAACGTTTTGAAATTTTCATCCGTCTTTTGGTAAAGTGTCACTTGTGTGTTTTCATTTCAGACTTTGTCGTACAACAGACACAACTTGACAGCAGACACCAGCGAGAGACAAGCCAAAGAGATTCTGATCCGCCGCAGGCACAGTTTGCGGGAAAGCATCAGGAAAGACAACAGCTTGAATCGAGAGCGCAGGGTAATTGATATGGTGTCTCTGTGTGCAGAAGGCTTCCAGGGGTGGAGCCAATCAGCCCATGGAGTCGTTGACTCTTTTGATTGGATGACTGCTGAGGACTGACTCCCAGGAATTCAGGGGCAAAATTAATTATAAAAATATTTCTCCATGTGCAGTGGCATGCACCTGCGGTCCCAGCTACTCAGAAGGATGGGTTGAATCCACAGGGATTCAAGGCCAGTCTGAGCAACATATTGAGACCTTTCAAGAGAGAGAGAGAGAGAGAGAGAGAGAGAGAGAGAGAGAGAGAGAGAGAGAGAAAAGAAAGAGAAAATGACAATAATAAAGTCTCTTCCAATGTTTCTTGAACACCTATTACATGAAGACACTGTTACAGGCATAGGCACAGGGAATATATTAGTGAACAAAATTTACAAAGACTCTTATTCTTGTAAGATTTCTAGTACCCTAGCGGAGAACACCAGGAATAGAATCAAAGTAGATTATTTGTTATGCTCAAAGGTGATGATGGATAGATACATAGAGATAAGATGATACAGGGATTAGACAGTCAGTTTTCAATTTTAATCAGAATGGCTAAGCCAGGCTTCTGTGACTGGAAAATGGTATGATTTGAAGCCATAGAACAAAGGGCATTTTTTTCCTGAGACATTGGTGGTTCGGCAGTTTTGGTACAAGAACATCATAGAGTGTACTTACACAAACTAAGGTGGCTAAAATGTCACTAGGCAATATAATCTTAAGGATCAGTGTCACCGATGGGATCGACACTTGACCAAAATGTTATTATGTGGAACATGACTGTATTTGAGCTTTCTGGGGGCAGGTGGCCTAGATGCAAGGGGCAGAAGCTGGGCAAGCCCATGCGTTCACTGGGGAACTTCAGGAAGCCTGGAGAGGCTGGGGACATGAGCGGTCACAGCGCAGTCAGCAGCAGTCCAGTTGGTTCGGGTCCTTGCCAATAGATATGAAAGCCATTTTAAAATGTTCTGATCATTTATTAACATGACAGGCATTACGTCTTATTTTTAATAATAAATATTCAATATTGGGTCACCAGAGATTAAAATGATTATGTGTGAATAAGGAGATTTATCTTTTTTTTTCCACAAAAAAATGTAATGTCAATTAAAGGTTAATTACACAACCTGAAGGAAATCTGAAGACTGTAGCATTCAGAAGTTCAATAAATGAGATTTTGGAACATTTTTTGTTCTATCATTTTCAAGATTTGTTAAAGTAAATAAAACTTAAATAATGCCACACATTTTATATACTTTCTTCCCCATACGGATAGGTTTTAAGTCTTTCTGGTAATATCTCATAAATAGGTGTTCCTGTAGATTTTCTTTAAGAAGAATAAGTGGTTTTCTCATCTTATGAGAAATGGTCCCATTAGTTCTATTTTATTAGCATGGTTTGGGAAGGAATCTGGTTACTTAAAAGTACAATACTTAGAGCTCCTCAAAAGTAACTTTGGAATGAAGAATTAAGATTTTATTTTAAAACCAAGTTTTGCGATAAAAGTTTCGACTTCTAGTATTACAATAAATACCATATATGTAATCTAAACAAGGTTTTCTATTTTTCTTACAGGCTTCCACTTCAACATCCAGATATTTATCCTTACCCAAAAATACAAAGCTTCCAGAAAAGCTACAAAAGAAAAAGAATATTTCTAATGCAGGTAATGAATATAACTGGAGCAGAAATACTTTAGATTCATTTACTAATGCTTATAAAATAGAGAAATTTTCCTGCTGCTTTTCTTCATTAAAGATGAGTTCCATCATTTTAAAGTATAAAATAATAACAGTGACCTTTTATTAGCCTTTTTGATTTGCATCAGTTATAAATATTTCAATTACTTATCTTCCATAATGATTCCTTGATATAGTAATATCAAATATTGTCACTATGGAGTTATTGAGCAGGTCAATAGAAAGCTGCAGGTCTGAAAATGTGTGTTTAGTTTTACAATAATTCTAATATATTTTCATAGAGGCAACTGCATATTTTACTTCTGACTGCAGTTGTTAAAGCTTTCTCACAAGGTCTGATATCTCTTTATTTGATGGTAATCTTTATGTAGACCCCCCAAAAGCTATTGTCTTTGAATCCCAAAAGTAGATTAGGATTCCGTGTTATTCAAGTGTGGGATGTAACAATAATTAAAAACCCTTTGCTCTTTTTTTTTTTTCCTGCTTGTTTGTTTAATTAACCAAGAAGAGGAAAGTCTAAGGATTGCTGGTGATAATGGAGGGCGAGGTGAGAAATGAGAAGGGAGGGTAGGGGAAGACAAGGCCGCAGGACTGTGTGTGTCCATGGGCTGTGGTACCCCTGTGTCCTGCAAAGATGTTCTAGGATCCTAAGAATCAGCTTAGAGCCAGCAGCTCATCCTCTCAACCATCCTACCCACCAAACTCTAGCACAGGAATCTCCTCCTAATCCTGCCTCCTGGGATTAGTTGAGAAAGTGCATATCAATGATTGGGTCCTTCATGGAAATGGAAAGGAAACCAGCAGAACTGTGCCTGAGATCCTAGAAGGAGGGAAAGATCTTCATACCAGCAGGTGGCGATCAGACTGCTAACTGCCAGTGGGGGGATTGAGCCCAGAGGGGCCATCCCTAGGGTGCCTGGGAGCACATCATCACCACTGGCCAGAGGACCTTAGCTGGAATTCCAGCTCCAGTGCTTTCTGTTAACCCAGTTACTCCATTTGTAAACTGGGTGAGCATGGGGATTAACAGAGTGGTGCATATTAAAATGCTTATGATGATGCCACGCCTGGCAGAATGAGCCTAGTGGACAGGAGTGCGCTCAGGTGACCCAGATAGGACCTTAAGCTTTCTGACGTCCCCCCTTCTCCCAGGGGCCCAGGGAGCATTAGTTGCCCGACCCACTGAGGTACCGAGGTCACTTGTGACACCCCCTACCCCTCTGAAATGCCGGCTCACGCTGTCCTTTTGCTCTGTGCCAGATGGCAACAGCAGCGACTCGGACGTGGACACCGGGACCACCGCGCTGAATTTGCAGCCCCGATCCAGGCGCTTCTTGCCGGAACAGTTCTCCAAGAAAGCCTGCCAGCCCTATAAGATGGAATGGAAGAACGAGGTGGACGGAGATTCTGGCCGAGGGCAGCCCGGCCCGTCGCCCGCACCCCGCAGCAAAGAGGGGGGCACCCAGACGCCGGGCGTCCTGCGCCAGCCCCTCCTCTCCAAGGACGGCTTCGGCCGGGGCAGGGAAGACAGTTTGACTGAAGACGTGCCACCCAGGCCTCCTCCCAGGCTGGTCCGCAGGGCCTCGGAACCTGGAAACCAGAAAGCCCGATTCGGGAGTGAAAAGCCCTGATGGAAATGGCCCAGGCGGAATCCCTTTCAAATCCTCCATCTGAATGCTGTCTTTGGATGGTAGAGTCAAGAGTGATTGATGGGAAGGATGTTTATCCCAAGGAGGGGGACATCAAAGAAAGTTCAGTCCCACAAAAATCTCTTCTGTGACTTGTGGCTTGCAAATTGTACTCGAGATGCAAGACTAGACTGAAGGAAAAAAAAAAAAGTGTGCCTTTAAAAATCGAACTTGAACAACAGAACTTGGAAATTTTAACACACCCTTGTTGGTGGAAATTTTAATATATTACATGTATGCCTCAAATTTTATTTATGAAAAAAATATATATATATGTCCGTAGTGGGTCAGTTTTTAAGTGAACGGCACTAAAAGTTCCTAGAGCATCTTTCTGAGGGTTAGTGGTCAGTTTCTAAAGGGTGAATCCTAAGCTCAGGTAGAGGCCTCTCCCTGTGCTGAGAGCGAAGCTGTTGGACCTGTTGGTAAAGGAGGAGCAAAGCCCCAAACTGAGGCATCTCATGACTCATGAATTGGGAACACAATCAAGTGTGGTCTAGTCTCTACCCCACACTCTTGTGAAACAATCAGAGTTACTGTTCTTAATTGTTCATCTGTGTACCATGTGTTTGGGGGTGGCATATAAGTTCCAGGTACCCTTCTTTTTTGATATTTTTGATGGTGCAAAGAGAAATTCTGCCAGGGACAAAATCAGCCTGTTGTATTTGGTGGATTTGGTGGCAGCTGTTTAGAAGCCCCACCCTGGAAGCGCTCCTGTGGCCAATGGTAAGGAGATAGGGTAGCACCTGCTTATCTTTAGGTGGTGAGTTTTACATTGTGCAATACTGGGAGGAGGATGAAGATGATTCCTTTCACATCCATCTATGGCCACCTGCTTTAATAGAATTTTCCTATAGAACATTCTAGAATTTGGAGTCCAGGTCAAGGAGACAAAGATGAATGTTTATAAAAACAGTATTCTAATGTTTCATAGATTGGTAAGATTCCAGGCTTTGACTTTTGTTCAGGAAGCACTTTGGAGAATGTGGGCATCCTATTTTTTATTTTTCCTTTTTTGCACTAATCTATAATTTACCTCTTCACTTTCAGTAATGCAATGACTCAAATTCTTCATATACAATTGGATTCTACTCATTGGAGTACTTTTTAGAAGTAGGGCAAAAGGAAGTGGAATGTGATCATTAAGGAATATTTAAATCTCTGTCTCTTAAACTGCAGATTTTATTGAATTGTCAGTTTTTTTTTTTCCCCTGAATAATCCCTCTTTAAAATTTACCTGTGACAAGACTCTACATTTCTGGGCTTAGATATTAAATGAAGCCATTCATATACTTTCTTGGTTTCAGATTAGAAACTTTCCACACCCAGCAAAGGGTACAAGTAGCCAAAGTATGACAGGGGGAGGAACATCACTAAATTAAACAGAAAGAGACAGTCCTCAGCAGCCCTTCTGCAGCCCCTCCTCCACCCCCATCAACATGGAGAAAACTTCTTTCCTTGTTTCTTATGTTCTAAAATCTGGGAATACTGCAGGGGGCTTACATGAGACAGGGAGGAGGGTACAGAAGGGTCAAGTTTGTAAGAGCACAAGTCTTTCCCAGCAAACCTAGGCTGGTCAGTGGAAAGCAATGGACAAGGCAATCGGAAAGCCACAAGCCTAGGACTCTGTGCCAAAAATCTGAATTTTAAATGAAAATATTAATATCAAATATACATTCCTTCTACTGAAAAGAAATTTGAAAGGATGCAGAATTTTTATTATAGAAATGTAACTCATCAAGAGATGTGATGTGTATTTTTGAGAATGCCAAGGGTGAATTTTCAGAATACTTAATTTTTGAAATCTGCAAAAGAAGGTAGAAATTTAAAATGACCTTTAAAAATAAATGTCCTGGTTTCTATGTTCATGAACATTATACTTGAGTTTAATTTTCTGGAATGAAGGAGAAAACATGAAAAAAAGTAAAAGTCAAATAAAGAGTTTGAACGATATTGTATAGATTTCTGGAAAAGAGTACTGGAGTAATTTTATCTTAATTATTATCTGTTTAATTATTTTTATTCATTGAATGGGAAAGGCAATAAAAATAAATTTGACTTCAGCTTTTTCTCTAACTTTTTATTTTTAGGGTGGGTAGTTTTTGAATTTTAGCCTCTGAAAGGAGATAATATGGACATGAGCCCTTGTCAATACCACACCACTTAACTTCTAGAGTGTAGAAACAGCCCCAGTCCTTTGTAAATGACTCCCTTAGTTCAAACAATGCCTGATCCAAAGTTCCAACATGTCTGTAGCATTTGGATAGGTTTTCTCTGTGTGTTGTAACAAAATTTTTGAACTATCTATAGATAGTGAAAAGTCAGGGCTTAATGCTCTCTATATAAAGCTAAGGGGTGACTGTTGAGAATAGTTATGCCAGCCACGAAGCTAGAATCAGCACCAAAATCTGTAAAGTATGTGTCTTGTGTCTGTGGATGGATGAAATTTCAACTTTTGCTAATATGAGGGGTTGCCATCTTACCAAGACGTTGGGTGTTTGTGCACATAAAGAGGATAGAGAAACACAGTTACTGAGCAAATTTTGTACTGCCTGCCCACGAATCATGTTGATGTTAAAACTGGCTTTCATAATCAATGACGAGAACTAATATTTTGGGTAATTCTGAGCATGCATTGGAATTTATTCTTTAAAGAGTGTTTGAAAAGATGATTTTGTCCAAATGAAGTAGCTGCTCACATTATCAGGCTGGGGCTAGAACACTCTTCAATTGTGGGTTTCAGGGCACCCTGAGAATGCCAAAATCTGCCAATGTTCAAGTACCTTATAATTAATGGCAAAGTGTTTGTATACAAACCTGCACGCATTCTCCTGTATGCTTTAAGCCATCTCCAGCTTACTTACAGACCTCATACAATGTAAATACTGCACCAATTGTTGTTATACTGTATTGTTTTTAAGGTATAGTGACAAAATCTACTGGTTCAATACAGATTTTTTTTTTTTAATATTTTCTACCCAGAGTTGGTTGAATCTGTGGGATGTGGCACACGCAGGCAGCCATGAAGTGGGCAGGCTTTGCTTTTCTCCCTGAAAGCTTAGGACCCAGAACCAGGCTGATGACCCCCATTTTCATTTTATGTTTTCTTCATTTTTAGAACAAAGTATGTGTATAGCTCATTGCTACTTTCTAACCCACTTTTCAACCAAGCCCTTTTTTCCATTTCTTTCCAAAGAAAGCAGGAATTCCATTTGGCTGTGTGGCAGTCACCATGACTCTTTGTTCCTGGTAAAGGACACTTTCTTTCAGAATTCCTGATGTCATCCACTTTACATCTAGCTGAGGCCCTCAAACCAGCTCAAGGAACATAACCTCGTTTTTGTTTTGGGGGGGTTTGTGTGTGTGTGTGTGTGTGTGTGTGTGTGTGTGTTTCTGTAATGTTACACAGGTGTATCTTTTTAAAAATCTTTTTTTTTCTTCTAATTTTCTGCCATTTTTCAATTAAAAATTTTTCTACCTACCTCTAAGCAGAGTTGATATACTTTGGTTCAGTTCTCTTACCTTTTCTTCTGAGTCTAGAGTTAACTACCCAGAAAGTGGATAATCACATTTTAAATCTGCATAGCACGTGGATCATTTTGAGCAGCTCAAAACCTACTTCAAGTCTGTGCAGGATGTTACAGAGGCTTCCTGGGAATCTGCATCCTCATACTGCAGAACGCTAGAAACACTGCTCCAGGAGATACCAGGCAGATGGAGTGAAAGAGACAGGAGCGGTGACTTTTCTTAATTTTTTAACTCAGGGACAAAATAAATATTCAAATTTTTTCTCCTTCATTGACTCCTGTTGAGTCATAAATATGACTGGTAACTAAATCTCTAATTTAAATGAGATTCTTTACATCCAATTATAGTTTAGCTCTGCTTGCCAAACCAAACTTTTGTATAAGTACACTGATAAAGGAAATCTTCCTCAGTTTCTGTGAAAATTTTTGCATAAGTTTAAATATAAAATTACATGTAAACATTTGATTAATCCATCATGGAGAAAATAATATATCATAAGAAATAGAGCAGTCCTATAAATTCCAATTTTTATATTGATGTGTCAAATCACTCTCATTCATAATAAACGGGGTCATGATGGGTGGAACTCATGGAAGTTAAGAATTTTAGAGTATTAAAAAACTTCAATTCTGTTAGTTCCAAATACATATATCGGGCTGGGGATGTGGCTCAAGTGGTAGCGTACTCGCCTGTCATGCGTGCGGCCTCGGTTCAATCCTCAGCACCACATACAAACTAAGATGTTGTGTCCGCCGAACACTAAAAAATAAATATTAAAAAAATTCTCCCTCTCACTCTATCTCTTTTAAAAAAATGCATATATCTCAAGAAGCTAACAACAATCTGATTAGAGGAGTACACATTTAATAGACCCATTAATTTTCAACATGTAAATAGAACCTTGTAATTTAAAGATAACATATGCTCTGAGATATTGAACACTGCCTTCCCAAGACAACCCAAACCTAAAACAAAACAAACAAAAAAAACCCCAAAAAACAAATCTAATGTCAATCATTGTCCTACAAATTGATTTTCATATTATGCAGAGGTATGTATCCACCAAAGTTAGATTTTCAGTAACACACAGACTTGGGCATCTGAATAATAAATGTGCTATATTTATATTGCCTCTTACATTACTGTTGGACATCTATAAGTTCTTACCTTTAGCTACCATGTTATTTTGAGCAGCAGTTGCCACTTGGTATACTGTCAAAATTTTATTAATTCCCAACAGATGGCATGATGAAGGCACTTTGATGGTGACCCAGAGAAAACACGCTTGTCTCTGACATCTCAGACCAACATGGCCAGAAGATGCAGTCTGTGAGCCAGGCCTGTGCCTCAGCCGAATGGAACGAATTACTGAAGGAAAACATGTACCCAGTGACATGTATGCATACCCACAGGGACCAGGCCACAGAGCACATTGATGACACTGGGCTAAGGTACTTCATGTGCCTTCAATTTCATTAAATGAACTTGAGACAGGTTTGGGTAGTCCATCTATCACATCAAAAAGTTATTCTCAGTTTAGATAAGAGTTTGAGACTGAGCTACACAAAATGGAATATAGCAGCACTCTTTCCTTTTGAAGTGTTACTTTGTAGAGCATCAGTTACTCTTGGCCAACCTAGATCTAGAAATATTACGTGGAGAATTTTAGAAACAAACAACTCATAGTTTCAGATTTATATCATTCCGAATAGTGTTATTACATGGAAAATTCCAGAAATAAACAATAAGTTTTAAATGCATATCATTTTGAGTAGTGTGATGAAATTCTGCACTACCTCAGTTTATCTCATCTGGGATGTGAATCCACACCATACATGCTGCCCAACTGTGAGCAGTTGCCATCTTGGTTATCAGATATACTGCCACAGTACTGCAGTGTTTGTGTTCAAGTAACCCTTATTTTACTTACTTCTGGTGCCAAAGCCCAAGAGTAGCGAGACTAGCAATTTAGACACCAAAGGGAACCTGTAAAGTGCCTCCTTTAGGTAAAAGGGTGAAAGTATTCAACTTAGAAAACAAAAAAAGTCATAAACAGATTGCTAAGATCTACAGTCAGAACAAACCTTCTGTGAAATTGTGAAGAAGGAAGAAGAAATGCCTGCTACTTTTGCTGATGTAGCTCCATCATGGACACCAAGCATGATAAGTGCTTAGTTTAGATGGAATAATATTAAACTTACATATGTTTAGGAAAAAAAAAAACAGGACATATAGTGTTTAGTACTAACCATGGTTTTAGGCATCTTCTCGGGTCTTGAGATCAATGTCAAGGCCTGAAGTGATTTTTTTATAAGCCTGAAGGAAGGGTATATCCTATCCATGTTGTAAATTGCAAACATTAATAAGTATTTTAACTATTTTTTCCCTCCAGAGTATGCTTTGCAAAAAAGAATTTTATTCCTCAAGATGTAATATACTGTTAATCAAGATTGACAAAAATATAATTCTTTGTTCAAACCAGATCCTTACAGTGCCCTTTTGTGCTCTGTAAGTTATTAGTACTAATTAGCATTCCTCCATAACAGCTGTAATTATCTTCGCCCCTCAAGGAAAAACACGAACTGTTTCAAAGTATTTCTTTTCAAAGAATAAGAACCATTTCTTACAATGTATTCAACAAGGAAAGCCAGTTTTATTTTAATTTTTTTTTCATAGAAAGCTATCTATAAAATGTGTGGTGAATTTAGAGATTTGGGTAAAAGCAGAGATCCAAAGTAAAAAATGTTTAAAAATACGCACTATGTATCTGCTTCATTAGAAACAAATGCTACCTCAAATTACTTAATAGCCATCAGTATAAATTTCAGAATACATATATTATTTCATATTACCATAGGGTTGTAAAAGCCTAAGTCTTATTACTGTTAAGCTGTGTTTTAGCATACTGGAGATTAGATTTTTCAAGCACTTTGGGACCCTGAATTTTAAATAAATATATAATCAGGATACAACAATGACTTCTAAAAATACAATTTATTATAATAGTATTTAATTACAATTTTAAAGGGATTTTATTGGCAAAATTATATAACTGGCATGCTCTTCAGGAAAAGAGAATTGGGCTTAACTGATTTTTCAACTTATTACCCTGTTTTAAGAAGAGTTACATCATCATAGATTTGGAGTCACTCATTTCAAAAACTTCTTAAAAGCATATTGAAGTTAGCTTGGAAGGAACTGGGTGTGAAGAATCGCCCTGATGAGGTTTTTACTGCTGTTTTCTGAATGAAGCTGCCCAAATTCCTGAAATATTCCCGAGCCTGGCCTGACTCTCACTCCTGGTAAGTTTCTAAATCTTTCATAAAAGAGTCCTCAGGAAAAGACGCCAGTCTTTTAAACATCTTCAGTGTTCCAGAGAACAAGTTCCTATAAATGCCCACGCATGTTCTCTGCAGGTTAATGGAGACTCAGCCACCAGCCTCTTTAACTCTGCCTAGAGCTCTGCCCAGACCAGACACTTGGGCGGCCTCGGAGCACCACCTGGAATGGCCCTGAGGGCCCTCCTGCCCAGGAATCTGGTTCCCACAGGCCAGGGCATGCAGCCAGGCCAGAGAAGCAGCGGTTTCAACCCCTTCTCTGGGCTCCAGGCATGACTCTTGCACACTTTCTTGTCTAGGCCACCCAAGGCAGCAAGAACACCCTGCTCCTTTTTTTTTCTTTTCTAACCACAGCTTGAACCAGAGCTTGAACCCTGGTGTGCATAACCCCTGAGCCACATCCCCAGGCTTTGTGTGTGTGTGTGTGTGTGTATTTTATTTAGAGACAGGGTCTTGCTGAGTTGCTTAGGGCCTCACAAAGTTGCTAAGACTAGCTTTGAACTCGGGATCCTCCTGCCTCAGCCTCCCAAGATGCTGGGATTATAGCACCCGGCTTCCTGTCTCTCACTAGGCCATGTCTGCTGGAACTCCAAGCTCCAAGCCATCCTCCGCAGCATAATGTTGGAAAGGTCTCTGCTTCCTTCATAAACACCCAGGCGAGTTTAATATCTCTATGATTCCATAGAAAATTATAAGTTGAACCAAAGGAAAATATTTTTGACTTACAAAAAAAATTTCTTGTGACCCAAACTGATATTTTAGAGAGGATTAAGGAAGTTACCCAAGGAAATTTAAACAACAACATGAATGTTAGTTGAACAGATTTAATATCCCTGAGATTCATATTCCGTAAACAATATAAAAAGTGTTCATTACACCACTGGTTTTCAAATTTTACTGTGCAAACAAATCAGCTAGGTATCTTGTCAAAATGGTCCCTGGGAGGTCTGTGCTGGGACCTCAGCATCTTCATGTCTAATAAACTCCCAGAGATGAGGAGGCAGCCAATTTCCGGACTACACTTTGAACAACAAGATGCTAGACTATGTAAGAGGAACTGGGAGGAAATGTTTTCTAGGGGGAAAAAAATGAGCTTAACAAAAACTCAAATCACCAGCAGAGAATAACAACATTTCTCTATTCTGTAGAGTAAGACCAATCTTTGGTTGTCAATATTTTCATGTATCTGATTAGTTATAAAGCCTCATTAAGTTTTAGGTTTTGGTTAACTTCAAAATAAAGTGCTATAATTTAAAAAATTAAAAAATAAATGGCTGTATTTAAGAGCTTTTAAGAAACTCACATTTCTGAGAATGAAGAAAAGCTAATCTTTTGGAGAAATCCTTGTGAATTACACTTCATTACATAAACCCTTATTATTATTTATTGTCCCATTAGTCTAATCTCCATGACATTTAGTATGCTCCTTAAGGGCAAGGACATTTCACATATATTTTGGTCTCAAAAGCACTTAGCTCTTGTGTTACCATTTTAACACCTAATGAAAAGTGATTTTTCTTGAAGCCAGGTAAGAGAAAGGACAATCTTCAAACTAAAACATATTTTCGATTGCTATAAATATTTAGGGTCACGCCATTCAAAATTTCTGAAACTATGGAAAATATTTTTCCAGTTTACAAACAATAAATATTCAAGTTATGAAAAATTAGTGTATTAACATATTGTTTATAATTACATGTGTTAGGTTCAAAATAGGAATAATATCCTAGTGGACTATTTAAAAGGATTAAAAGGAATGTGAACTTTGGCAGTATGAAGAAAAGTGGGGCCCCCCCAGTGATTTTCATTAGGAACCAATGTAACTACACTGGGTAGCCTGCCCACCGCGTGCCTTTCCTGCAAGTGTGCTCAGTTCTCGCTCAGGGTCCCTTTCCTGACCCCTTGAACGGTGCTAACTAATAGCAGTTTAGAGAGGGCCCAGGTAAAGACACACCAGAACACTTCCCTGTAGGTCAACAGGCTCTTCCTGGGAATAGAACTGAACTGAAATACAGGAAATGATTTTTAATACAAACCCCATGGAATCAAGTTCCTCCAATATAGCATGACACCTGGCCCTTACTCTGCATGAGACATTCATCTTAAATGCATTCAAGTACTTTGATTTCACCGCCTAGCAGCACCAGAATGACATAATGTGACTGGGACAAAGGCTTCTAGGAGCAGATTGTCATGGCTGAAGTCCAGGGGATTTAGTCCCAATGAAGACAGGGAGCAGGTTGCAGAACCTGTTCCTCCTATCATAGAGTACATTTGCTGTCAGGTGGGAACACATGTCAGAGTGTAACACCTGGTGATTACAGTTTTAACAGTCAAAACTTAATTAGCCATTGATAAAAACATCTGGGTCTCAGGCTTTTACTTTAATGAAAGACAGTATGTCTCAGTGTGATCCTTCATCTAACTGCACGAGACATCACAATGGCATTGAAGACTGCAGATCTCTCAGTCTCATCGAGCCATAGGGTCTGTCCAGGGGTAAGGTCAGCATCTGGGTTTTAATCAACTCTGGGGAAGTGAAAGGCTGGTTTTAATAAAGCAGCTTCTTCAACCTCTAGGATTTTGACAGCAGCAAAGCTCCCCCTTGGCGTATGGAATCTACCAGGAAGCCCGTGTTCCAGGTGGTCGGCATGTGACTGCAGGCTGTCCTGCACTGCTCAGCGAGGAGAAGATTGTGGTTTCCTCACTATCACTCACCATGTTCTGTTCTTCTACCATCATTTCCTTCTCTTGAGCTGGTAGTTTTTAGCTCAGGAGAAATTTAACCTCGTGGACCCAGATGAGAAGAGGTAAACACTGCATCTGGCCCCCAGGCAAAGGGTCCCTCCAATCTTAACTCTCCTGCCTTCCACTGTGACTTCTGTTTGACTCCGGCATGCTGCACAGCCCGGGGCCCATCTGGGAGCCCAACAGCAGAGCCACCCACCAGGAAATAAGGCTCACTCACACCAGCCCCCTCTCTGAAGAGCCCTTAATGATGGCCTTTGTTCCCGACTCACAGACGCCACTCTGCTTCTTTGTGTGGTCCAGATCCACCCTATTCACGTTTTAATTTACCACTTCCTCCACCTCCAGCACGAGATTTGTTTAGTGACATTATGAAAATAGCCACCAAGGCTAAAGCTGCCCCCAGAATGGGGGGACCACAAGGGCTGACCTCCTGGGCCACCCCCGAGAGGAGAGGGGCGATGATGCGGCCCACGGCTGTCACCGACTGCCCCATGCCAATGAGGGTGCCGCTGGCCTGGGCCCCGCCCATGGTCAGCTGGAGGTCGGTGATGCACGTCCTGCCGATGCTGGTGGAGAAGGACAGGAGCGTGGAGGAGAGGACCACCACGCCCATGGTGTGGGCGGTGGAGTAGAGCAGCAGCAGGGTGCAGGTGAGCGCGCTGGAGTGCAGCAGCACTGTGTGGGAGTTGTGCTTGTACAGCCGCAGGATGGGCCCCAGGGCGAAGCCGGCCAGCGGCCCCAGGGCACTGCTGTAACTGATGAGGTAGCTCGTGGTCTTGGGCCGCACCCCAAAGCGCTCCTCCAGGGCCAAGACAAAGTTGCTATAGTACAGCATGACAGCCACCGCCATCAACAAGCGCACGAGGAATATGTCCCACATTTCGGAGAATATCAGGCTCCTCATGTCCCGCAAGGCCCACGTGACTTCTTCCCAGGGCCACCGAGCAGTCTCTTTACTCTCTGAGGCCCCAGGAGTGGGGGCTGCTTCTGGCACTTCATAGTTGGTCTCTCCCAGCAGCACAGGCTTCCTGCCCAGTCTCAGGCCATTCTTTGTACCACTGAGTTTTGCTTCACTCCAAGGAAACAGCCAAACGAGACCTGTTCAAAGGGCACAAGACCTGTTAGCACAAACCCAAAGCACTGAGTTCCTACTCAGTGGCCTACTTCGCGGCCCACCCCTGGGCGAACAGCTTCAGAAACAAGACAATCCACACTGTCCAGTTCCCCTCCTCCCCAGCTGCACGTTGCCCCACTGCAGCTGTGGGAATCCCCACCCTCAGGGCATGCTGCTGAGCCAGGGGCTGTGTGGTTGAGAAGCAAAGTTCATAAATTTAATCTTAATCCTCCTAAGAATACTTACAAAACTACCACTTTTTTTCTCCTTGGGGGTATAAGCAATTATAGTGACAGGTTATGAATCTGCACTTCCACTGGCAGTTAGTCCACCATCTCACAGCTCCCCTGTGATGAGGGGATTCTAGAAATAGGTTCCTCACCTCCACAAACCCCACCAAAGCTATACCACGAAACATCCACTTCCCCCAAGCTCAAATACTGCATCATTTAATGTCTAGACTTACAAATTTAAATGTATATTTAAATTCTTAACTTTCTTAACTAAGGGTGGGAGGGGTGCAGAGGGGCATGGGGGCGAAAAGGTGGTGGAACCAGGTGGACATCATGATCCTAGGCACACGTGAGACTGCGTGTATGATGCGACGCCACATCCTGTATAACCAGAGAAATGAAAAGTTGTGCTGCAAGGTACAGTGAGTCAAAATGCATTCTGCCATCATGTATACCTAATTAAAATAAATAAACTAATTTAAAAAAACCTTTCTGAATCCCTGTCTATCATGTAGCCACATGCCCACGAATCTGTCGTCCATCCACTTCTCCATCCATCTGAACATGCAGTACTTACGGAATGCTTCCTAAGCGCTAAGCCCTGTGCTTGTTGATATATTAACATAGCTGGATGCGGAATATAAAATCCCTGTCCTCAAAGAACTGAAGCCTCCAAAACAGTTCACACAAGTAAACAGGCAATTAGATTGAAATGTAAAGGTCATGTTGCGGGGAGGCTCAGTCTGCTGTGTACAGCGACAAATCAATCTTGGCGTAGGTATAGGGAGACAGCTTGGCAGTATAGCCCAAGTCAGGGCCCCTGTGTGGTATCACAGGTCACACCTGCAAAATCTCAAGGGCTGCCATTCTCACAGAATACACTGCAGTTCTGACCACCATTAAGATAATCCTGGCCCTGCCATCAGGACTAGTGTGTTCAGATGCCAGCGTGTGAGTTCTTAACCAGAAGACATGGGGTACAGACACGAGAAAGGGTTTCTCGGGCAAAGTGGCAGATCTGAGCAAGGACGTGAGAAGCTGAGCAAAAGGGCCGAGCCAAACAACTAAAGTCACATGGGCAGGTGTGTCAGCCAGCTTTTCATTGTTGTGACTAAAATGCCAGATAATTTTTAGAGGAGAAAAAGATTATCTGGGGCTCATGGTTTCAGAGGTTTCAGTCCGTGATGGGACCACTCCATAGCTCTGGTGCTGAGGTGAGAAGAGGCAGAACATCATGGTACAATAGCACAGCAGAGGAAGGCTGCTCAGCTCATGGGCACCCAGAAGCAAAAAGAGGTCAAAGTGCCAGGACAAGATATATCCCCCACAGGCACATCCCCAGTGACCTGCCACACTCTACCTATGGTTACCACCCAGTACGACATTCAAATTATTAATACATCATATAGATTAATCTACCTATTAGGGCACAGCCTTCATAATCTAATCATTTTGCCTCTAAATATTCCTGCATTAATACATGAACTTTTATTTATTTATTTTTTTTCAAGACACCTTATATACAAATCATAATAGCAGGAAAAGACTGCAAAACTAGAATGAGAAAACAGCAGTGAATCGTGTTTACTGTACTGGATGGGCAGAGCCCTCTGAGAGACTATCTGCTGTCTCGCCCAGTCCTTCTCCCACTCCTCTGCTGAACCCTTCATCAGCCCAGGTTAAATGTAGGACAAGTAAATCCCTATTGCTTTAAGCCATAGTGGTTGGGAACACCTGCAACTGAATGTATTCCTAACTGACCCATATCCATTCACAGGCTTTAAATAGGACAAAATATTAACACTATCAATGGAAAATCTAAACTAGAACTCCATAATCATTTTTTGTTTATATGCTGACTCTGGACTTTGAATAATATCACATTCACAAACTGGCCCCACTACTGATCATGTATGTATTTGAAGTCATTTTATCCAAATTTACCCAATCAGGCCTGCCCCCTGGCTGAGGTCATAGGTCAAGTTCCTGGCAGAAAACCATACATGATTCCTATGAGTACTAAGAGATTTAACTTCTGAACTTTACTTCCTGAATCTGATAGTCTAACCCAACATGGTTATCATTCAACATCATGCCCTGAGTGAGAAGATTCAGAAAGTTCCAGTAAAGTAGAATCTGAGTAAATACAATGGAAACTAAATAGCACAAATTATCTTGTTTACGTGGCTGTTTATCCAAGGATTGGCTGCAGCCCAGTCTTTTAGCAAAGATGGTGAAAGATGCTTTAGGCCACAAGCTCTGCAGCCAAGGACCACCCAGCCTGTGTCTCGCTTTGGATTTATTAAATGTTAGTGAACATCTGCCATACGTCTGGTCCATCCTGCGTGGGGTAGCAGCAGTAAGCAGATCTGACAAAATAGCTGGCCTTGTGCAGTGTGCTAGCCAGGGGTGTGTGTTTGGGGGAGGGCGGTGGTGGGAGGAGGGAGAACAAATACAACACAGCAGAACAATTTAACAAGAGAAGTGCTACAAAGAAAGCGCTATGAAGAAAACTGAGCTCTTTCAGGCAAAACCATTGGGAAGACCTAAGGCAGCAAATATTTGAGACCTGAGTAATGGTGGGAAGAGAAAGCCAGTGATATATGGGAAGAACATGGCAGGTAGGGCAAGGCACCAGCCTAGACTGCTCTCCCCTGAAAGCCAGCCTGGTGGGCGTGAGGAGGACAGGAACCAGTGGCCAGTGCTCAGAGGAGGTGCAGCCATGCAGGCTGCGTGAGGCAGCGCACTACCATGATGGACAGGAAGCCACAGTGGGGAAGGACTGAGGCAGGAATGGGGTACTCTTTCCTTTTAAAAAAAAATACCATAATCTTATTAAATTTTTAATAAATTAGTTTAAAAATGTTTTCACTTAAACCACAACTAAGAGAGTATGCATCACACAGAAGAATGAAGCTGAATGCTTACCTTACACTATACACAAAAATAAACTCAAAACAGATCCAAGAGCCACATAATCCTGAAATTATAAAACTCTCTGAGGAAAAAGAAGGAAAAAAGCTTCTTAAAATTAGCCTTAGTAAGATTTCTTGGAAATGACACAAAAAGCACAAGCAACAAAAGAATAAATAGAGAACTGTGACAATATCAAACCCAAAAGCTTCTGCACAGCAAAGGAAATAGACAGGAAAGTAAAAAGGCACAACCATGGCATGGACTTGAGGTTTGCAAATCCAATATCCAGCAGAGGAGCGATAGCTAAAATGTGCAAAGTGCTCGCACAACTCAGCAGCAAAAACAAACACCAAACCAAACAAACCAAACAAAAAACCTGCTGAAAAAATGGGCAAAAGCAAAAAACTTGTATAGATATTTCTTTATGAAGAATGGCCAACAGGTACATGAAATATGCTCAACATCACTAAAGATCAGGGAAGTGCAAAACCAAACCACAAAAAAAAGGTTACCTCATTTCTGTTAAGAGGGTTATTAAAAAAAAAAAAAAAGAAAGAAAGAAAGAAAGAAAAAAAAGATAGCAAGGATTTGAAGAAAAGGGTCGTACATACTACTGGTGAGAATGTAAACTGGTGTAACCATCACAAACAATGATACGGAAGTTCTTCAAAATGACTTTAAACAAGTCTGCCTATTCCAACCAAACACAAATTTTAGGAGATGAAAGTAGGTAGACACACAGAGTCTGTACACATGAGTGATCAGTATAGTCTTGTGCTTAACCATCAACTTACCAGCATTGAGAAGGAAGACAGAAAAACAGATGAGGGCTGTAAGGTAGAATCCACCGTCTAACTCCGTGAGATATCCCCCGACCATGGGGCCCAGGATGAAGCCCACGCCGGAGGCTGTATTGAACTGTCCCAGTACAAGTGGCCGTTCTTTCTCTGCAACCAGATCAGAAAGCAGAGCCCTGGAGATGGAGAGGGTGTGTTTAAAAATACCTGCAAGAGGACAAGAAACATGCTCTGTAACTTCTTCCAGACCCAAAGGATCTCCCTTGTGGTCCTGCACTTCATTTCTGTCCCAGATGGAGTCCTAACCTCTACTTTCTTTGAATCTATAAGATCTACAGGTCCCAGCCCACAGTAACTGTACTGCTGGGCTGGCGTCATGACCATGGTAGGCCACCATGTCTGGCAGCAAGCCCCTGAGCCCTCAGCTTCCCCGACTCCTGTCATGACATCCCAGCTTTTCTAGTTCTATGTTATCCATCTGCATATCCATATGGCAGCTTTCATGTAAAGCTATGGTTCTTTATTCATGTACTTACTGAATAAATATTACTGCAAGCCTACTAGACGTCCAGCACTGATCCCGACCCTGAGGATAAAGCCATGGACCAAAGCCAGGAGAAAAAATATGAAAGCTATTCTTACAGTTCCAGAGCCTGGGTTTCCACTGGAGGGAACACAGAGTACACATTGGAAGGTGTAAAAGGCCATGGGCAGGAGCAGAGCAGGGAAGAGGACAGGGCAGAAGCCGAAAAATGATGCACGTTCATCCACCCGATTCCAGCTGATTTTCACTAGCTAGAGTCATGGATTTGTTGACCAAACTACCTGAGAGCCACGAGCTGATTCTGTACCTGCACAGTTCTGAGGATGTATTGGACTCTATGTCCTCAGACACCCCCATGTGCTGAACACACACACACTCATGGACATACAGTGGCTGTCAGTCTGTGGATCACACATGGCTACCAGCAGGTCAGCCCGAGTCGCTTCTAACTGTGAGGTGACATGGTGGCTTCTGATGAGCTCCCACAGGCAGCCTAATGGCTCTGGGCCCAGGTCGGCCTCAGAATTAGAGAGTGCATCTGCTGGACACTCAGTGTCTTCTGGAAACAAACCTATAAGTCCCTTTTAGAAATTGGGCAGGTTGAGTCTTTCTAGACTTGTTTTCTAAAATGTAAGGAAGGTCTGGGATGGAAGATGATTCCCAGGAGGTCTTATAGGAATTCTGTGATTTTAAAAAAAAATTCTATCAATGTCAGATTCGCTTACACATAGGAGGGAAGAGGACTGCAGAACAACCCCAAGAAAGGTTCTCTAGTCTTTTACAGGCCGAGAGGGGAAAACCAGGTATCCATTTCAGGCACATTCAAAGTCAGTGACTCACTATTAGGATACAAAGATTTAAATCCTCAACAGACGACATAGTAGTACCCTGGTGAAACTCTCCAGGGCTCCCTCCCCATTCATGACCACCAAACGGTATGGCAGTCACATGGGCCCTGAAGAAGAAGTTTTTATGTATAGCTTCACTTGTTTGCAAATTATCATGATGTCCATATATAGAGCTATCAACAGTTAACCAGTTTCGTTTCATGTTAAAGAGAAAAACATTTTAATCTTCCTTATAAATCTTTACCATTTTGTAATAAATCCCGGTTCTCCTCCAACTTCCTCCTCAGCTTCTTTAGCTATGAGCAGCTCGTGCCAGTGAGTGGGCAAAGAGAGCACGCTGTGAGAAGCCACACGGCCAGCACTTCAAGAACACAGCACACTCAGCGCCAGACGCACATGGACAAGCCATCAGTGGGAGTTTATGTGTGCTGGGAGGGGTTTGTTAGGATTGTTCACCATGTTTGAGCTGAAACCTCAAGCACTTTTTTACAGTAAATGAAAAAACTGTGAATTTTAGAGTGTGAACTCAATAGACTTTTAGACTAAAGATGTGTGTTCCAGAAATGGTGTGAAAATTCCAAGTGAGCTGATCATCAGCTAAATGTTTAATGCCTCATCTGATGCTCTACTCCTTTGGGGTGTTAATTTAGACCAAGCAGTTTGACTGAATATGGGCAGATGTCCAGTTGTCAAGGCCTGGGAACCAGAGTAGCAAAGACTGTCAGTGCTCTCTCAGGTACAGGATGAGATAAACACTGAAACTCCAATCTCTGGATGCTCCAGGAGAGAATAAGGACTTCCATAGTAACTATCACCCACCAGACACCAGCTGAATTTATGGATGGTGTTTCTAAGAATAGACAAAACATTTCAACGAATGCACAAACTAAAAGCTATTTCAAAATGTTAGAAATAGTCAAGACCAGTCCAGAAACAAAAAGACAACCCATGAGCTGTTACATCACAATCATAGCCTTATTCCCCAACAACCTCCAGATTTCCAGGAGTCTGCAGGAAACAGACTGAGGTAAATTTCCTGACTCCATTTGAAGTCAGAAAACCCAGTTATAAAACTAGAAGCTCACTGAGAGAGGAAGTCATCAGAGCACTGGCCAAAGACATTTTGCACATTGTTACTGACTGTTGAGAAGACACCAGGAAGTGGGCAGGTCAGGTGTAGTAGCACAGTGGTTCACAGACTCTGAGGGGCTCTGGGATCTGTCACACGATTGAAGCGAAGTACTCAATAATCAGCAGCTGCGATGATAGGGTTATTGTTATCATTGCTGTTATCAAGGCCCTTTCTTTAGGTGAGCTCTAATCAAAGGGACAGGCTTTAAGTACAGAGATTTATTTTGAATGAAGACACACTCATGGCCCAGCACTTACCCACAGGGACCCTAGCCAGGGCAAACAGGAAGACATTGGTGGCCATCCCAAGGAGGAGATAACCCAGGGCACTTAGCAGAATGCATACCAGCAAGGAGGACCGTCTTCCCACCACATCACTCCAGCAACCCTGAGGAAAGCAAGAAAAGATCCACAGTAACGATCACCACTGTGACAATGCCCAGGACAGTGTGACCCCCGAAATCAAGTCAGAGAACCTGGTCTGAGGGCCTCAGATGTTCAGGTCTGCTACGCTATTGGCCAGGTTAAGTTACTTCCTCTGGCCCTCCCACAAGGGTAGTGAAAAAGCATATATCTCTCTATCCTTGTGGATTTTATAGGATATATTTTTATATATCCACAAGGGATGGATATTGGGAATCCAACCCAGGGACTCTTTATCACTGAGCTAAAAAGTAAAGAAATATACTTTTCTTTATCTAAAAATTGAAACCTGATGATCTGGTAACTGAGAATTATCTGAAGAAAGGGTGAAACATCATTTACAAAGCCCCATTTTTAAATTTATTCTCAATACATTATGCAACTAAACTCCTCAGAGATAGTGTCCATGTCTAAAAATTTACAATATACTGAAAAACAAAATGAAGAACAGAAATCTACATGATCCCAAATCTATGTACGGTACATTTCTTTTAAGAAAATGGTCTGTAGAACTCTATTTTATAACTTACATTTTTATTATTTGGACATCATTGCATGTCATTAAAGTTTTGCCATTGTTACCATCTGAAGGGGTGGATATTGGAAATTGAACCCAGGGGCTCTTTATCATTGAGCTATATCTCCAGCCCTTTTTATTTTTATTGTTCTAAATTTTGAGACAGGGTCTTATTAAGTTGTTTAGGGCCTCTTAAGTCTTTGAAGCTGTCCTTAAATTTGTGAACCTCCCCCCTCAGCCTTCCAAGTCACTGGGATTACATGTTCTCATTTTTAATCATATTCCACATCCCACTATGTACCTATGTTTACTTAACTAATCTACTCTTTGTTAGACTTTTGGTTCTTTTCAATTTGTCAGCAAAATAAATAATGCTACAAGAGGCACCTCATAGCAAACATCCCTGAAAATGTCCTTAGAATAAAGTTCCAGCACTAGAATTGTTAGGTTAAAAGATAGGCATATTTTCAGGTATCTGACATACACTGACAAATCACTTCCTTGAGAGATCAATATCCCACATTGGTTTGCGTGTCTCTGTTCCCCACGTTCCAACATTGTATACTGTCAATGAAAAAAATTTGCAAATTTGTTAAGTGGCATCTTTTCCCTGTTATTTTACTTTTTTCCTCCAGGTGAGATGAATTGTGTATGGGTACCATCTGCATTTTCTCCTGAGAAGCTAGCACTGCAGTGTGTTTGCATCTCACATCCACCTCAGAGTCCTGACAGGTATGGGCTCCCCACTGTGCCATTCTTTATGTAAGGACACTTGCTGAGACCACAAGGAGGGCCAGGAGGAGGCTTGCCCAGTAGGGAACTAGAAGGTTGGTGGTAACCAGCTGGACCTCCCAGTGCCTCTGCGGGAGGAAAGCAGAGCCCATGGGGAACAGGAGCTGAGAGGCACACCAGGAGGTACTAAGCAAGCGGAGGCCAGCAGGAAAGAAACAGGCACAGAGAGGCTGCCTCAAGTCCTGCTGTCCCTGGGGTGGCTCATAGGTGGAAAGGGAGCAGCAAGGTAGTGGGCTCTAGGCCACCTTTCTAGCTCATCTTTACTTGAATAGTCTCTGTTCCTCAGCAACACACCCAGCTAAAAGAACAACCCTCACTTGAAAGCAGACAGCCCTGCGTATGAAGATGCAACTGGATGTTACCAGGTAAGGCTCTGAGAAGGCTCTTCAGAGGTGGCTGGTTGGCCTTTTGTTCTTTCCTCATTCCCTTCTCCCTGCTCAGACACTTTCCACCGTGAGGGAGGCTGAGCAGCCACTCAAGGATGCTAGGAGAGGATGATAGCAGGGGTCTGGGCCTTTGGTGGCAACTCAGACACCTGAAGTGGATGCTCAGATTGGGGCACTGAGCTTCACTTTTTGTCTTCACACCGTGGAAAGTGCTCTGCTACTAGCAGACAGACATAGCCTGACAAATAACACCCCGTAAACCACGGCACTGACCCATTCTATACACCAAGGTTCAGGGTGAAGTTCTGTTTGAAGGAAAACTGCCTTAAAATAAAATTTGCCAGATACTGTGATAGCAATGGAGCATCATCTGAGACGGGTCAAGAACTGGATTGCTGGGCCTGTGAAGCTCCCCGGATGAGCCTTGCTTCTTGAGCAATACACGGGTCTTCATCAGTCCTGCCTAGGAGGTGAACGAGACTACATCACACCCGGCTGATAAACACAGGACCTCGGCTTGCTCTCTTGGCCAGAAGCCAGCCACAACTGCTGATTCCCTTTCCTCATTTTTACTTATATGCTTATCTTTGAGGATTTAAAAGATCTCATTGCACAAGTACATAACCTGTCCTAAAATTTCTCTATGAAATATTCTGAGGGCAAATCCTCCAAATATGCCATCCTTTTACAAGTGCCATCAATCTTCTCCCCAACACACATTTCAATGGATTTTAGAAATTTCCCCCTCCCTTCTGATTGTGGATCACTGGCCTCCTGAATTCAGGAGAAATCTGAACTTTTGATTCAGGTTCTCTGGCCTCCTTGCAGCTAACATTGCACTGGTATAACCTGGTGATGGGCCACAGGACCAAGTTATCTGGGTTCGATTCTGAATTTTGGACATATTAATTACTTTCTCTAAGAATCAGTTTCTTCATTTATAAAAAAGGAATAAATTCTACCTCAGATAATTTTCCCCTCTCAACACTATGTGCTTAATATAAAATGATCACTAAAGACCAACAATGACCCTCCATGCTGGTTATTATGAACATTAAACAATGTTCTCAGAACAGGACTTGGTACATTTATATATAACCACATATACAATTACGTATACATAAAATTTAGTAAATGCTAGTCATAAAATATGTACTATAAAAGTATTGGTTAAAAAAGAAATTTTAATTAGGTGTTTCTCTGACAAATTTTTAAGAAAAGTTTTCATTAAATTCTAGCTATATGTGAAGAGTGCTTTGTAGCTATATGTGTAAGTGCTTTGTAAAACAATCGACTTGAATAAGTGGGCAGGGTCATAGTTAGCAGTAAAAATTCACATTCACAAAATGCTAACCATGTGTCAAGTCCTCCAATAAGTGCTAGTGACAAAAGTCAAACAATTACAACCAGTCTTTATCTCCAGGAGGCCAGAGTGCACCAGGGCAGAGGTGGGAGACATGCGTACCTTGGCCTCACTCTGGAATAGACACACATAACCAAAACTTTGGGAGGTGTTTACTTATTAAGATATAGCCCAAATTCCACTGTCACAAGAGTATGAAAGGTGACATTCTGACTGATAAGTAAGTGCCTGTCTAATTTCAGCCATCTATTTCTATATCACTAAGGCAATGGCAGGTGACATCAGGATATTAGGAGCCTCGAGTCTGGTGGATGATTCAAATTATTTAAACTCTAATGAGTCTTAATTTTCAATATAAAATGAAGATACCAACTACTTTGCTGGGTTGTTAAAAAGTTTAAATGAGAATAAAACTATGATTGTTACACAGTTAAATGAAGAAAAAATTTCCATCAAAAGCAAAGATCAATAAGGGAGTAGCTGTTATTTAAAATTTCATCATGGAATCTAACTGAATTTTTTTTTAAAAAAATACATATATACACATATATATGTATATAAATGTATGTATATTAAAAACTCAAGGAAACAACTACTGGGATACATAAATGCAGAATATCTTTTTCTTCTAAACATGTGAACATCAGGCCAGCTATTCAGACAGTCACTGATGATCAATCCATGAGACTAAACTGATCATTCTATGGATCACTGGACCATGAGGTCCCAAAATCAGAGTGGCCACAGTAGAATACACCAGGGAGAGAGAAGGGGAAGTCTCTGAATTTTAAATTTTAAATTATTGACTGGTCAAAAGCAGAGTGACGGGATTGCCTCTGGATCATTCCACACACGTGGGCAGATTAAAACCAACCAATCACTCCAAATGGCTTCTGTCGATTCACTTAAGACTCTTAGTTCAACTTAAACAGCCCCAAACAGAATCCTAGAAATCCAAACAGATTAAATGAAACAATAAAAATTGTCAATACTTTTGTTTACATTTTTTTTCAGTAAAAAGGTAGCAGGGACTTATAGAAAAAGCAGATTACAATCTCATCCCAGATCTATCCCTGACCCAGTGTGTCTCCCAGAACAAGCCACCTGAGCCCTTTAGTTCTGCGCCTTCTCACAGGCCAAATAAAAAGAACGCATAACGAAAGGATCCTACTTGATCTAACAACACCGCACATTGCAACCATCTGCAAACCTACTTTTGTAAACCCTTAAGCACTCAATCTAAGATAGTTGACCCTCAGAAGCATCCGCTATGATCTTGAGATGAGCTGCCGGATGGAAGATAACTTACCACCAATGTGCTAGAAAAGAGTTGCAAAATGCCATAGGAGGAACCTACAAAACAAAAACCAAATAAGAACATAAGCAAAATTCCCTAGATCTGGCCCAGAAATAATTTAATGGAGTGACAATTTCAGAGAAATTAACAGAAAAGCATAAGGACTGTTTTTAGTAAAGGAGATTGCCCCATATAGTTTTCTTAGTTGGAAAAAGACAATGACATAAGGCTTTTAGGATAAAATTGAGAAAAGCAGAAGAGAGAATATAGACAGGGGCTGACTTCAAAAACCCTGAAAGACAGTACTTCTGTATGTGAGAACTGGGTGGCTCCGACACAAGAACTTGCATGGTGAGTACTCAAGGGAACAGAAATATAAATTCTAGAGAAATCCTACTGGGTCTTAAAATTTTAACAATGACTCACACATCTCTAACATTTTACAGTCTTACAAAGTGCTTTAATTTTATAAGGAACTTATAGAGGTTCTTTTTTTGTTTTGTTTTAAACTCCATTATCATGTTACTTGTTCCTTCTGTTTTTCCTAAAAATTTTCAGAAGTCTAGGTGATCCAATATAATTCAAAGTGTGTTTCTCAAAGAAAATACCAATCATGGTATGGATCAGGATTTTAATAAAGATTATTTACAAAATTCTCTCAAAACATTTGCTCTTCTAGCTTGTGAATGCTTAAGTGCTGTTGGTCTTAAGGATTTTTTTGTTCATCAGCATAGTCTTAAACCCTGCTAAGTTCTGCCTCTTTCATTAATCAATCACTTCTGGATAGAATTTTTACATTGCACAGGCAGAGAAACCCCATCTAAAAAGTACTAGTGGTACTGCAGAGAGGTTGCAACTGATTTACCAAGGCTTACCCAAGCCCATCCCCACAGATGTGACTTCTGTAGACTCTCTGATCTCTCAAATGAGATTATAGGCTCCTGTAGGCAAGAGTTCATTTCTATCCTTTAACAGAGACAGATCCCTAGACAGGCTATACCAGTATACTGGTTGCACCAGTGGTGGTATGGGATATAGGGTCAGCACTCCAACTTCAAAGTCATTCTACAAATGGGTACTCCAGGAAAAGATGAATTATGTTTGCTTCAGGATTATATTTTAAATATTCAGAAAATTCATTTTCTCTCATTTCTCATTTACCTTGTTTGGATTCTATCTGGCTGTAAGACTGAGAGATTTTCAGGTACTAAGTTCAGAGGATTTCAAATCCAGTGCTCTGTAAATGAGCACCTGTAACCACCCACCTACTATTCCAGCTACTGCAGGACTTGCTCCAAGGGACTTGACATGAAGGCTCAATAAAGGAACAACCATGCTGACACCAAATAAATCCTAAGAAAGCAAACACAGATTGAAGTCAGTACTGAAATCTACCAGTTTTTTAATCCTAAAATTATAAACAGATATTAAAAATAAATCCAACATCTAAACTTCTAACATTCAAGATATCAAAGTTTCCACAGTATGCCATATTAATCAGTTGAAGTTAGGAAGAAATCCTAATCAAACGTGTTATAACAGCTGTCAGGTGTAAAAGCCTGGGTTATCTTGACCTAGGATCGATTTTTAAGTTCACCTTGTTTGTAGTTGACCCTTAACATTCAAGGAGGATGTGTAACAGAATTTTCTCAAATAAAATAAAAACAACAAGCAAATGAAAAACCCACAATGTTCTATGGAAGATGAAGGAGAGGAAGGAAAGATGATTCGTATTTATTGGTGAAGCAGCACTTCATTAAAAATTAGAATGTACTTGTGCAGGTAGAAAAAGCAGCAAATATGCTAGAACCTGCAGTTTATCTTCATAAGGTAACACATGAAAAGAAATTCTAAGGATAGCAGGAAGGAGAGAGAAGCATAGTGGGAAGGGTGATGTTTTGCAGTCAAGTCACAAAACGTGCATGGGTGGATGGGTGGGAAAGACAGCTTTCAATTCCAGCTTGGGCCCTTAATGAACCTGTGCCCTGGAAACACCACTTACTGCTACCACACTCCAGTGCCATCTTCTGTGAAGAATGGATCTAATTCCTGCCTGGTAAAACCACCATGAGTATTAAGTGGCACAATGGCTGAGGAAGGTCTCACACAAAAGAGAGGTTCAAATCCATCTCCTTTCTTGAGTTCTGAGGATAAGTGTGTCCCTGCTGGGTATTTGGAGTTACTAGGAAGATTTAATTTTCCTTTAAGTTTTGCTCTCATTTCACTTAGTTACCTTCTACAACTGGCTTAGGGGAAGAATAACAATGTATACATCATACTTTTTAGAAAGCCTGAATTCCCTTTTCTACGCACCTGGTTAAATTGAAAGAATATACACACACATACAAAAATATTTTGTTTAGGCCCAGAGCTAATATTTGAGCTTCTGGTAGCTATGCATTCACATAATAAGTATGAATGTCCACATATACTTCAAAGGTTCTATTTCATGTTTCAAAGGTTCTATTTACATCTTTAGATAGCCATATACCAATTATCTAGTATTCTTAGCTCATAAATGTATACTTCCAAAACTATGGCTTATCAAGTCAATTTTATGATTACTTAAACTTTCTTTTAAAGGCTGCATCAATTTCTTTAGGCCTTTTCTATCAGTTCTGTCTCATCAGTCTTCTGATATTTCTATCTCTTTCTGTCATGCTGGATCAACCAGCTATTGAGCATTCTGGATATTTCAGAAAAAAATACTCAATTGCCCAATAAGATTTTTTTTTCCCCAGAAAGTGTCCCAGTATTGTGTCATTTAATATTCAAATGGTTAAAGATGGGAGAGAAATATTTATGTCACAGGCCAAGATCAATGGAAGGTAAATATGAAAATACAGATTCAGAAGCAATAGCTGATGCTTAGTATTATTTTAATACTATGCGAGTCTGAAAAAGTCTATCTTTTCCCAAGGAGCCCGGCTGCTGGCTCTTTCAGGAAGTCCTATTCTAAATCTGTCATCTCCTTTACTATAAAAGACAAGTTCTCTCTTCTTCTGAATCCATAGCTTCCCCAAACACCATCTTTGAAGGTACATTGCATTTGGCAACTGATCATATGCTTGTAATCGTTTATAAGAAAGTCAGGTTAGATGGGGTCACCTAAGCCTTTCACTGAACATGAATCTCTCTCAACGAAAACTGATGAATACATTAAAAAATTTGGCACCTTTTTCAAGGTAGGAACTCCTTCCTATTTCTTTGTTGGTGGACTACCACATCAAAAGTGAATTCCCACTTGCTAAAAGCTAATGAAACAGTAGATATCTCACCAGGGTTCTGGAGGAAAGACAGGATTAAAAACATATATCTTAATATCTTAGATTCCTAACCAACAAAGGCCTATCAGGTCATCTTAGTTTTCTTTCTAAAATAAATTAAAACATGAGAGTACAAATAAGAGCTAAAATAGAACATTCTGACATATATTTCTAATCTTGTTCCCTTTGTCTCCAAATCAGAAACCATTTTTTTTTCCAGGAGTCTTAGGCATTCTTACATATCTAAACATATCAAGAATAATAATTTGTACAGGATATTCCTTAATCTACCTAGCAAAGGAGCATTAGATCCTTCAAAGATAGACAAAGCTGCATATATTTTAATTGTTTACAACATTTTCCATCAAATAGAGAAAAAAATCTCTCTCTACTCTTGGTTTTCTGGAAATCTTGCATTTTCCCCTGAAGATATTAGGCATCTAATGATTTTTTTTTCCAAAACATCATTAAAATCACAAAATTTTACATCATGCTTTCTAGATTATATTCGCCATCACACACAATATGGAAACTATATGAGAGGCTGTGAATATAGCATGAACGATCTTTGAAATGATTTGTTGTATTGTAAAGCTCAAATAACTATTGTGAATTCTAGGTAATGTTAGTTTCCAAAACCTTTTGAAAACAAATCTGGATTCTGCAAGGGAGGGCTCAAATTTTCTTTCCATTTGGCAAAAGTGGTCCAGTTGGGCCATAGTTGCTGGAAGTCCACATCACTTTTCAGAGGGTGGATGGCTTCACTAGTTTTGAATTCTGGGCAACTAGACTGAAATTAGGAAAAACACGTGCATCTTAAGACTGAATCAAGGAAAAAGATGAAAGGAAGAAGGGAGCAGGGCAGAAGGAGTGCCAGGCTCTGATGTCAAAGGCACGGAGCCTGACAACATGACAGGCACAGGGTCTGCAATACTGATTGGAAGGCGAGAGATCTCCCTTGTATACAGTAAGTCAGACTTGGAAGGGGTTGGGGGGTTGGGGGGTGAGGAAGTAGATCAGGGCCACTGCAGTTATAGTGGTTGGGCACTACCAAGGAAAGCTTATGGGTAAGATTTTTAACTTCTTTGGTGGCAGGAACTCCATATTACAATATTGGAGTTCCATGGCACCTACCACATGGCACATGTTCAAAAACTCCATCATACTAAATTAATGGATTTACCCTGCCATACTCTAGGTTCTCCAAGTTTTCAAATCCACAGGGGAGATGACTATTTCTGGCCCCAACCTGCGAGCGGGCGCATGCGCGCACACACACATCATAATGAGAGGAAACCTGTGCTGTGCAATTCATAAACGTTTTGTCCAAAGGAAGAAGTGTAAGGTTCACGTGATTTGCATTTTCAAACAGCAAGTCAACGGGGAGTCCGAAAGAAAATGTGCCTAATGCAGTCCAGGTGGGATCATCAACAGACTTTCCCTACCCCTGGCCCACCGCAGCCGCTGCCCCAGCAGCAGCTGGCCTTTCCCCAGGTCGCTGTGGACTTGAACCTGCCGGAGTATTTAACCCCCAAGGTCACCCCCGAGAGCGGCTAGATCAATAAGACACACCTGAGGCTAGTTCTGGGGCTCTTAAAACGGCAGAGGAGGTCAAGGGCGCCCAGGACCGGGTCCAACTGAAAGCAGGGAGGACAGATGCAGAGGGACGTGAGTGACGAGTGACAGGGACAACTGAGGTTTGAGAGGTAGGGAGGCAACTGAACAAGCAGATGGCAGGACCGCATCCCTGGCTGAGCTTTGCAAATCCCCGGAGCCTGAACAGCGCAGAGCCTCGCTGGAGTCCCCAGCCCCTGACCCAGCCTACCTGGCCCCCAGCCCCTGACCCAGCCTACCTGGCCCCCAGCCTACCTGGCCCCCAGCCCCTGACCCAGCCTACCTGGCCCCCAGCCTACCTGGCCCCCAGCCTACCTGGCCCCCAGCCTACCTGGCCCCCAGCCTACCTGGCCCCCAGCCTACCTGGCCCCCAGCCTACCTGGCCCCCAGCCCGGCTCGCACTCACCAGGAATCCCACCAGGTAGAGGCAGAGCAGGAAGCGGCGGGCTCGGACGTCGCCGGGGCCCGGAGGCCCCACCTTTGCCCCCGTCCTCGGCTCGGGCGGGGGCTCCCGGGTCGCCGAGGCCAGCCCCGACGCCGAGCCCAGGCCCCGGCGACCCCCCAGCTCCATAGGAGCGCAGGCTGCGAGTGCTGACGCCGCCGCCGCCGCCTGGCCCCGCCCCCGCCGCGCCGGCCCCGCCCCAGGCGGAAGTGGGCAGCGCGCCTGCGCACCACAGCGGAGCGGCGGGGGCTCCGTGGCCGGAGGCTCGTCACTCGGCGGGGAGGGGTCCCAGGCTGGTGGAGAAGTGGCGCGCCTCAGCGGGTTCGTTTTGCGTGGATTACGAGAATGCTGTGTTTCCTCTGCCGCCCTGTGTCACTGGAAAATGGGAGGAGGGTCTTGATGTGGGGGCTCATGAAGTAGGGAGTGAACTGCTTTAGAAAGGAGGGCACTGAAACTGAGTTGCAAAGAGAGATTTACGATCGAAATTTCCTGAGGAAGCTGAGAGGTCAGAGAGGTAGGCAAGGACAAAGGTCACTGAGGACCCAAATGTCACGTCAGAGTGAGAGGAAATGGACAGTGAGTGGTGGGAACGTGAGGTTAAGGGAGTAATTCTATAAACTGGGCCCACTGTGCTAACCTTCTCTTTCCTTTTTAAGATGCAATTTACCTGCCTCCCTGCCTGGCTTAGGTTGATGGGATTTGTTACCTTCCTCATCAAACTGCCAGTCATCTGCAGGAGAAATGCAGGCCCCAAATGCTGATATGAAGAGCACGAATTATACTGAATTGGGAGATTTTGTGACTGTTGTGTACACTAGAATCTGGAAGTCAGGATGATAAGGATAATTCCTCTTGAGCACAAAATCTGTAAGAACAGGGTTCAATTAGAACAAGTCAACATGGACCAAAGTGATCTAGAGGTACCGTGTGCAACTAGCTTGGAAGGTTGATATCATCCTACCGTCAGTCAAAAGTCAAGATGTGATCCTCAGCAGGACTGTCTGGAAACTTCCCTGGGACCCCTCCCCACCCACCCATTAAAGGAGGACAAGAGAGACATACTTCCTCTGCTTCTGAAAGAACCCACTCTCTCCCTTGAGAGTGTCCCCTTTTCCCCTTTCCTATTCCCTCTAATAAACATATACTTATTACTCTGAGTGACATGTGGGAAATCTTTCTGGCATGATGGCAACAATCAGGGATTGAAGAAGGGGTCTCCTCAGTTACATGGCAGGCCCCAGCCCTATAACTAGAGCCTTGGAGTTTCTGAGTGCAATGCAAAAAAATTAAATGGATGCATGATACCATATAGTGTGTACAAACCCCTAAGGGCCATGCCTGACACATGTTAAGTACCTCATAAATATTAACTATGGTTAGGAGCCCCTCTTTTATTCAGCAACTCAGTTTATTCCTTATTTCTCTCATTCTGATATCAAGAAGAGTCTTGAGATTTTTACCAAAATTTTCTCAAAATCCCATTTTAATTGGGTCTATGGCTGAATTCTGAGATCTGATAAATCCAATCTTTCAGTGTTTCTCAGGGAAAAGTAAGGGATCTGTTTAGGGAAGGATGTGATACCAAAAGTTAGAATGAAGACATCTGACTGGATCCAAATGAAACTGTTGGTCTTTAACTCCTCAGTCTCCTGAATCTCATTTGTCAGTAGCTGTAGTTCACTTTCCTGAATCTGAGGAAACTAGTCATTTTTTTTTTTTTGCTTAGAATTTTGTTATTGAACCATCTGAGATAGATGTGTTGACAGGTGAAGTTCATATTTTTCATGATTATTAATTACCCACCGTGGCCACTAGACATAGCTAAGTTGAAATCTATATGCTCCAGAGGATAGGTACACATCATGACCTGGGGGATAATTGTTTACACATGAGAAAAATTGAAAGAGTCTGCTAATATATAGTCAGCAGAAACCTTGGAACTATACTGGGGAGAGGTTTTTGCAGATATTAGATTAAGAGAGCAGGGAATTTTAAATTAGGTAAAATTCATTAATGGATACATTCACTAGAGATTGCAGCTGGAGCTTACTTGCTTGGTTGGCTGAATCTTGTACTTAAAGTGGCCTACATTTAATGAAGTTTAGATGCCAGAGTTTTTCTGGCATAATATGAAGAAAAGAACCCAAAAGCTTGGGAAGATATGCATGTTATAATACATTTATCATGTATGAACTGCAGTCTAATCTCCCAAAATATTTCACAAGAAGGTTCCCAAAGCCCTCCCTTCACTAAGGCATTGAGAAATATGTTGTGGGAGACTTGCTTGCACACCTGTAAAGGTTTGTGATTTTGCCCTCTTTCATAGGCCAGGACTATCCAATGCATGATACCACTAGTGAGATGAGTTCCTGACTGACAAGAATGAGATTCTAAGATTATCAGAGACTTGGTGGTAGCATTTAAATTCCAAAGATAATATGGGCACATTTCCCATAAAGAGCAGCTTGGATAGCCTAGTAATCAGAATGCCTTGATCTACAGGTATTTTTGACTAATTGAGTAGTAACCCTAAGAGGAATAGGTAGGAGGCTTAAGCTTTATAATAGAAGAAATTCTAGAACTAACACTTTAAACTCTGACTTGATTTGCCACAAAGGAAGAGAACGAAAGTGTTTCCAGTTACCAGCCAAGGGTTAGTATTTCAAGCAGAAGTTTCAAAAGATAATTGTCAGGCCTGCTATAGTAAATCTTTTTTTTTTTTTGATCAGGTGATAAATGGAATCTTAATTTAAGCCAATTCACAGTGGGCCCAATTGCTCAATGGATGTCCTCAGTTCCTGAATGTATAATTGGAATTGTATACTTGACAACTGGCAGTGTCCATACCTTAGCTCTCTGACCCATAGGGAAGCTCTATTATAATAGAAAAGCATAAGTAGAACTCTCTAAAATGTCCTTGTAAAGATAGTAAACCAGAAGCAATACTTTATTCCTGGGGAGCTGGAGATGAATGTCATCATCAAAGCCTATAAGAAGCAAAGGTAGCCAGACCTATTCCATCCCGTTTAATTCGTCTGCATGTCCTATGAAGAAGTGAAGTACATCCTAGAGACTGGGTGTCATTTGTCATGAACATAGTCAGTGGAGACTTCAACTGTAACAACTGGCCTGGCTGATGCTCTTTTTCTTTTTCTATCTTTTTTTTTTTTTTTGTCCATACCAATTGGTAAGGGCAAATTGAAAACGAAATTTGCATTTACTTCACACTATCAACAGCACATATTCAGTTTTGCCTCAGGCCAAGTAAGTTCTTCTGTCTCTTGCCATAAGAAAGTTGTTCACAGACATCTTGATCATCCTGACAATCCCCAAACATCCCACAATACATGTCTACTACACTTACAACTTTATACTGGTTGGATCTGATTTGCAAGATATAGTAAGAACTTCAAGTAACTGATTAAGATAAATGCAAACTAGCAGGTGGGAGATGAATCCCACCAAAAATCAGGGCTGTTCACTTTGAAGTTTCTGAAGGATTAAAGATGTGAAGCATATACATGGATCCCTTTCAAGGGGAAAGACAAGCTCCTGCATCATTGTCATTTACCATGAAATAATAGGCATGACACCTGTTAGGGCTGTTTGAGTGTTGAAGACAACATATTTCCATTTGAGTGTACTACTTCAAGCCAACTAGAATGTTACCAGTAAAGCTGACAGTTTTGCGTGGGAAATTCAGTAAGAGAAGATTCTGCAGCAAGTTCAGGGAACAGTTCAAGGTGCTGTCATAATCAGTATATCCACTGATCTTAAGAATATCTGTGGCAAAACTGGGGTGTAACTTAGTGGTAGAGTGCTTACCTAGCATGCATAAGTACCCAGGTTCAATTCCTAGCACTGCAAAAAATAAAACCAACCACCCAAACAAACAAACAAAAGTCTATGGCAAATAGAAAAACTGCCTGGTTCCTTTGTCAACGCCACTGTGAGAATCATAACACAGATTGCTAAGATATTATCACAAATATATGCTCTCTTTAGCACATACCTTATTATTCTTTTGAATCTTCTAGATTGCTCCCAGGTCTTGGTGGGAACTACACAACTAACAATGGAACATATGGCCTATGAACTGCATGTTCTCTGAATCTCCTTATTAGTTTCCTATAGCTGCTGTAACAGATTATCACAAACTTGGCAGTTAAAAATAATAAATTTATTTTTTTACAGTATTGACAGAAATCTAAAATCAGTATCACTGGGTTGTAATCAAGGAGTTAGAAGGGCTGTGCTCCTTCTGAAAACTCTGGAGCAGAATGCTTTTCCTGCTTGGTTTAGTTTTGTTGTTTCAGCTTCTGGTAGCTGACAGCCCCCCTTGGCTTGAAGCTTTTTCACTCCAGTCTCTGAGTGAGATCTTCAAAGCTCTCTCTACTCTGTACTCACAGTACCTTCTCTGTTGGGTATGTGTCTTAAGGATTCATGTGTTTGCATTTAAGGACTATCTGAATAATTTAGGATAATCTCCCATACCTTGAACTTTAATCACATCTGAAAATAACTTTGATTTTTCCATGTAAGATAACACTCATAGGCTTCAAGGATTAGAACATGAATATCTTTTGAGGAACCGTTTTTTGTCTCACCATACCCACATAGACATGAGATGGCATGTGTGCATTATTAAATGGAAGATCAATTTTGGGCTATTCTAGAAAGGGAAAATAAATTATTTGTACTTATGGACTAAAGTTTGTAGCTTGATTCAAAATCCTTTAACACTGCCAAGTGCAGTGATGCATGCCTACAATCCCAGTGGATCGGAAGGAAGAAGCAGGAGGATTGCAAATTCAAAGGCAGCTTCAGCAATTTGAGAAGGTTCTGAACAACTTAGTGAGACCCTGTCTTAAAATTTTAAAAATGGGCCGGTAATGTGCTTCAGTGGTTAAGTCCCACTGGGTTCAATCCCTTTCAATCCCTGGTACAAAAAAAAAAAAAAAATCCTTCAAAACTGAAACCCATTGCAATATCTTCCCACATTCTGTCCTTGCCCATAGCCTCCTTGAGGAGTTCATTATAACCAGTTGACCGAGGAAGAAACAAAGTTGAGCCTGGTTTATAAATAGCTATGCAAGGCATTCTTCACCTTCACCTATTCTTCACCTGCCCACCTGAAAGTGGGCAGCTGGATTACTACATACTACCCAGAGGCAACTCTGAAAGATAATGGTGAGTAAAAGTATTCCCAGTGGTTGGAACTTCAAATGGTGCTTTTTTTTTTTTGTCTATTTTATCTGTAGTGAGAGATGGACAAAAATAAATTATACTATTTGTGGACAGTTTCTAACAGGCTGGATACAACAGATTAGTGACAAGGAAGTCTGCAGAAGTATGTCAATGGATGTTTCAAGGGAGAACAGGAAGTGGAAGATATTTTTGCCCTATGTGAATGCCCATGAATGAGTTTCCACTGCAGAGGCAGTTCTTAGTGATCAGACGGACATGATGATGCCCTCTTTGGGGGTCACCACTCACACAATGCTTCTTCAACAAGCAGAGGCTATCTATGAGCTTAACAGTATGGTCTTCTCCTTACTACTGCTATTTCTTTACACCTAATCTGCCAACAAAACAGACCAAAATTGAGATCCTTCTATGCCACCATTTCCTGAAGAAGACTAGTTAGCAACCTGGTAGATACATTAGACCTCCATTATGGAAGGTGCAGTCACTCTCGGTGGAATAAACACATATTCTTGATGTGATTTGCCTCCTCTATTCAGAATGCTTGTGACACTGCTACCATTTCTGAGTCACAGAGTACCTTATTCACTATGGCACTTCACAAAACATTGCTCCTGATCAGTGTTCTCATTTAACAGCAAAAGGAGTGAAACAGTGAAATAATGGGCCCATCTCTGTTGAATTAACTGATCTTTTTCATCATCACCTATGAGAAACTGACCTAACTGAATGGAAGATTGGCTCACTGAAGGTGCAGTTATAGTGCCAGATTGTGATAACACCCTGAAAAGACAGATATGTCTTAAGGTATATGGAATTTGCTTTGAATCAGAAATAATTTATGGTGCTGTCTGTTCAATGGACAGAATACATGAGTTTGAGATCAAGGGGTGAAAGCAAGAGTGCTTTCTTTTAATATTCATCTAATAATTCACTGACAGAACAATTACTTCATAACCTGAGAATGTTGAGCTCTGCTGGCTTAGAGAGCTAGATCCCAGGGTGGAAATGCTTCCAGTAGGAGGTGTAACAAAAGTTCTGTTGAATTAGAAGATGAGGCCACCACTTGGGCATTTTGGAAGAAAGAGAGATGATTCTTCTGACTGGAGTATTTGATTCTGATTACCAAGGAGAAGTTGAGTTGATATTATACAACAGTTGATACATATTTTAACAGTTGATATTCTACAAGAGGACTATATCTGGAAAACTATGAAAACAAAATGGCGGAACTATTGAAGAATCACACCCTTCATGAGTGAAGGATGCACGTCACTCCATGAACTACAGAAGACCAACAAGTTGATATTTCTGCTGAGTGAAGTATGAAATCAGTGGCAAAAGAAAAAATAGATGTCAACTATAACTTTATGATGTTACAGAATGAGGACTGTAGAAGCTTTGCATATTTTCCTCTTTGTTTATTATGCATATGTATTAACTATTGTCTCCTTCTGAACCTTCATCCAATATAATTTTATATACAGGTAGTTGGAGCTTAACTTTACAATTTAGTATTTAGATAATATTCAGTATTCAGAGATTGACTAAATTTAAAGAATAATTAATGTAGCCCACAATGATTACAACTATTGAGACTGTTTCTTTTTGTAAGGTAGAAACAGTTATTTTTATTTCATAGAATTGAAAGATGCATTTGGAATCTGAGTAAGGGTGGAATGTGCCAGTTATCACTTTATATGAGAGACTTTGTTTCTCTCGGTTTCAAATATGCCCTGTATTGCCCTGCTTTGCACTACTGAAACTGGACCCCGTAAATGCTTCTTATTGAATGGCATGCCAAGTTTTGTCAATAGATGGTGCTAAGGGACACTGCATGAAGAAGGGGCTTCTCTTCCAGCTTCATCTGCTTTGCTTTCTCCTTACTTCTTGGAGAGTGGTAGCCAGAAGAGTGCAAGACATCTAGTGCTCCTTAATCCCCTGGAGTTTCAGTAGCACCCATGTAGTCAGAAATTTCCCTGGCATCCTAGTCGGTTTCCAAGTCAGCCTCCCAAGTACCCCAGCAAGTAGTTCCAAGTTATTTCCATAGGCAACCCTGATGATGTCTTCTCAGTGAGTTTTGTCAGGAGAAAGAAAAGATTATGTACAATAGGCATGATAAAGAAATAAATTTATATTTGAAAAGAAGTAAAACCATCTTTAATCACAGATTACATAGTCTATGTAGAAAATTCTAAGAAATCTACAAAAAATTTACTTAAATTAACAAAGTGATTTGAGTGAGGTTGCAGAATACAAAGTTAGTATAGAATTTTATTCACATCTATTATTAGAAATCAGAGTTTGAGAACAAAACCATCTTTGAAATATTAAATAGGGAAAAATAGGACAAAAATGTGCAGAGAGACAATCCTCCTTTGATCTACTGTCCTACACTTCATGATGGGTATACCAGTATAGCACTGATCTGACCAATCTTATTTTCACCAGGTGAATATACACCTTGTGACCCTGAAACATGAGATAATATCTCCCAACTGGTCAAAAAGAAAGCTTACTGTTTAAAAAAGCAATGGATAAGCCAAGATCTGTCTTCTTCAATTGTAATGCAAAACTCTATGTGTGAGGCATCCATAGGGGTCTACCGCATTGTGCTTATGGGATACGGAGGCAAGGGAAAGCAATACAGATATGCTTGTGTTTGTGCTGATTGCTGTTTCATGAGTGACAAAGTTTTTTCCTCTGGTCCTGTAATCTCATGTCTTCTTCTGACATCCATGAAATTATAACAGGCTTAGTTTCTAAATAGGTTAAGGTCAAACCAAAGACCCAAAAGTGTTAGGCATACTGAAAACTATGAAACATTGCTGACAGATATGAAATAAGACTAAAATAAATAAGTGTAACACCAATATGAACTGGAAGATTGCATATGATTAAGATGACCATTCTTATTTATAGCATACCACATTGACAACTTGTTGTTTTATTGGTTAAATATTAAAAGATTTTGCCAAGAGTTTGTAGGACATGAAACAGTAATGCACAATTGCATAAGCACTTGGGAAAAGAGTTTAGGATTTCTTAGAAGTGAAACAAACATCCACCTACCATATGACCCAGTTTTCATACTCCAATATATTTACCAAAGAGATATAAGAGGAGATATGAAACGATATTTTTATACATACATATATTTACTACCCCCAAGCTGGAGACAACCTAAATATTGATCAATAAGTGAATGGAGAAATGAATGTGGCATATCCACACAACTGAGTAAAACCGTAAACAGTTCCTATAACAAGATGGAGACAGAAAGTCCCTAGAGAAAATCCAAAGACAAAGAAAGAGAGAAATAAAACAGAAGTTCTCAAAGACACTAATGTCTCTGACACCTCTACCTGTGAAACTATTCAACACAGTTAAGCTGCTGGTCAAACTAATGTTCAAGCTGTCACTAAAAGCCTAGCTACCTGAGATTCTATTACTTCTACATCATGTCTTCACCAAAAAATTACAACACATGCTAAGAGACAAGAGAAACAGTCTGAAGACACAAATCAAGCATTAGAGCCAGACTCAAAGATGACACAGGTCTTGAAATGATCAGACAGGGAATTGAAAATAACTACTTACTTATTAAGGATGCTAACAGAAAAAAATAGATAATATGAAAGAACAAAGAGATAGAATAATCAGATGAAAACTAAGAAAAAGGAATGATAAAAACCAAGAACACTGACAGAAATACAGATTGCTTTTGATGGACTCATCAATAGGTTAGACTCACTCATGGAAAGACTCACAGAATTTTAAGATAGGTCAATAGAAGATTCCCAAACTGAAAAACAAAGAGAAGAATATGATTTTTTTTAAAGAATGGGACATTCATATGTGGTGGGACAATTTTGAGAATTGTAAGATAAGCATATTGGATTACTAGATAGAGAAAAAGAGAGAACAATCATTTGAAGTAGTAATGGCTCAGGGTTTTCTAAATTTAATGACAGACGCCAAATCACAAGCTTAGATAGTTCAGAGAACACCAAGCAGGACCAATATCAGAAAATTAACAATGCAGAAAGCCAAAGATAAAGAAAATGCTGAAATAAATCAGAGGACAAAACTACCTATATAGAACTTTACCATTCGATGTACAAGGTTTGAAAAGCGAAACATACCACCTCATGGATCTCCTGTGGTTGTAAATAGGATAGTTATGCTTGTTTACTTTTTTCCCTGATGATGTTGTTTCTATCCCAAGGAAATTCTTCCATATGAATGTTCCTTGAAGAAAGACTTCTTTTTTTTTCTGGAATCTGGAATATTTTCCCTCTTCTTTTGTCCATCTGTCCAATTTATCACAATAGAACATTTTCCCAAATGTTAGAGTCAAACCCTATGGAAATGATTATTGGTGATTCTTCAAGGTCTTTGCAGGTATTCATGGGTGAATAAAAATTTATTGAATTGGTTTGAACTTAGGTATTGGAATGGGTATCACTGAAACCCATTCTCTCTCAGACTGCAGAAGTGTTGTAATGAATTCTTTCAAGAGTTAATGTACTTAAACCCATAATTGTGTTCTTCCCACAGCTGGCAGCATGAAACCCTTTTACAAAATAAAATAAATGTTTTGGGGGTTGGGGGTAGTGGGGACTGAACTCAGGGGCACTTGGCCACTGAGCCACATCCCCAGCACTATTTTGTATATTTTTAAATTTAGAGACAGGGTCTCACTGAGTTTCTTAGTGCCTCACCATTGCTGAGGGTGGCTTTTAACTCGGGATTTTCCTGATCAGCCTCCCAAGCTGCTGAGATTACAGGCATGTGCCACCGCACCCAGCATGAAAGATATATATATTTTTTAACATTTATTTTTTTAGTTAAAGGTGGACACAATATCTTTATTTTATTTTTATGTGGTGCTGAGGATCAAACCCTGTATCTCACGCATGGTAGACAAGCACTCTACCTCTGAGCCACAACCCCAGCCCTGTGAAAGATATTTTTAATACAACTTCCTTTGAGCCATTTCTTGTGAGCCATTTGTGTGATTAACTCTCAATATATTTTTGTTGTTGTTTTGGTAGTGGGTGTTTAACCCAGGGGTACTTTACCACTGAGCAACATTCCCATCCCTTTTTATTTTGAAACAAGTTTTCACTAAGTTACTTAGGACCTCACTAAGTTGCTGAGGCTTCCTTTGAACTTGTGATCTACCTACCTCAGCCTCTGGAGTTGCTAGGATTGCAGGCATGGCACAGCCTTAACTTTTAATTTACTGGAGAGTAAACTGCCTAAATTCATGAAATGAATGAGCCTGCAGATTTTGATACAGTTGTGTTCAGTATAAGCTATTCATCAAGACCTTCACACTACAGTGCTAAACATATTAGTTAGGGCTATTCCACATCTTATGCCATGAAAACAGCAAATCCCTGCTCTGCAATATTTTTAATATACAAAAAGCTCAACAAATGATCATGTAGCACTGTGGAATGAAAATTTTATCTGTGGCCAGCAGATGGCAGTGTTCAAACCTATTCTATACAAATGGATAAGATTGGTAGTTCAGTTTAACCATCTACAGTATTGAACAAGATTTTAGGGATGCAACAGAAAACAAAAATAATAAGAACCACTTCTTACCCCCATAAAGTTTATCTATTATTCTTGCACCATATGTAAGACTAAAAGATCTCTGAAAATGTCTCAAAATGCTTGTGATGTGGCAGTGTGGTCATATTGGTTAGTTGAGAGGTAGAAGAGTAGGAGGATGTCTAGGATGTATAACAGGAAGCTAAGATTAACAGCATTGATAAGACACAGAGAATGTGGGTCATAGTAAGAATCTGTTTAAATGATGTTCATGGGAAAGTGATTTAGGGTCATCATAAGTTTGGTCATCATAGGGTCATCACTAAGTTTACAGTCTTATGTCTCAGACCTGGACAGGATCACTTATCTGTAACCCCTGGGTACAGATGTGTTTAGATCTCAGAATTTGGAGGGATTTTAGAAAAATAGCCTAATGCATATACTATATGCTACCTAACACTATACGCTTGCAGTGGTAATTGGGGAGCCCTCTCATCAAACCTTCATATTTATGAATGAAATATAGGAGAATCCACATTACAGTTCATATGCAGCCTCATATTCATCATATATGTGTTGCTAAAAGCTTTAGATTTCAGAGACTTTTATGTATTGGATTTTTGGATATTGTGAACCCATAATATCACATGAACAAAAGAATGTACCCTGAAATTTAAAAAAAAAAAAGTGTCTCAGTTTTCTTCTGTATACCATCCCAATTTTCTGGAACATAGAGTCCATAAGAGTTTGATTTTATATTTGTTTTTGATTTTATATTTGCTTAGAAAAAAGAATGTTATCTAATTAACTGCTTAGTTTTAATTTTCAGCATATCTGCTAATGATCTATAATTTATCTATCTATCTACATATACATGTGCAAATACATTGCACAGTTAATTTAACAAAGAGGACTTGGATCAAAACAGGCGAAGTCTTCCAATGTTTATGGTCCTTCAATCTTCTGGTTGTCACATTTAACATGTGAAAATCAAGGGAGAAATGTATCATACTACCTTGGAATGTCTGTGACTTTTTAACTTTTATGTTTTAATTTAAAAAAATCAGAATTAAAAACTATCTTCACCATAATTTTTGTAGGTGACTAGAGATTACAGAAGGGGAATTATTTCCAGGAAGTGAGGAGGATCCCCAAATGAAATTATGGCAGTAGAGCTCATCAGGATGGTGGAGGAAGGGGGGGATGACCAAAGAGTTCGAGGAGCTTACCCAATGGAGAAACCAAGTAGAAGGGGTGTTTTTGGTATAGTCTTCTAACACCTGAATTCAATAAACTGTCTCGGTTGACTTGCTTCATTCTACTCCTTATCTCTTTCTCAAAAGCATTTGCAGCCCCTTACATAAATATGTAAAATAGCAAATTAAACATGTGTGTGAAAGAGACCAGGTAGACAGGAGGGGAATCCAGGAAGTCAGAGAAAAAGTTGGACACCGCCATTTGTACATTTGCTGCTGGGTTTTCCAGGTACCACGGCAAAAAGAGAAGAACTCTGTATATGAAAATACCACCTGTTGTCCTCCAGAACACACCACATTCCTCTCTTAACGCAAGTGACGCTTTACATAGATGTTTATTAAATGAATCAAGATTTATAGTGTCCTTAATATTATAAATAACAGTAGTGCTCTGAGGAAAGTCAGCTTCTTCTTAGCACTTGGAAATTTCCCTCTTGGCCTTTCTCCAGATGGAGATACCATAGAAGTAGGGACCATGGTCCCTAATAACACCTTTAAGAATCATGGAGCAATTGTTATAGGCAGCTTTCGTTCATTTGTTCATTCATTATTTAACTGATTTGTTCATTGAACAACCATTTGACTCAATTTGTTTCAAGACATATGAATTCAACAACTATAAACCGGGTGCACACCTCTAATCCCAACTACTCAGGAGACGGAGGCAGGAAGATTAGCAAGTTCAAGGCCAGCCTCGTCAACATGGTAAAACACTGTCTCAAAATAAATTAAAAGGCCTGGGATGTAGCTCAATGGTAGAGCACTTGCTATGTAAGGCCCTATTTTCCATCCCCAGTATCAAGAAAAAAAAAAAAAAGCTGTGTAGAAGAGGGAGAGTGTAAATAAACAAATATGAAAATGTGCAGAGCTTATATAAGGGTCTCCTTGTAGAGTGCTGCTGTTAATACCTAGAAGCATAAGTAGCAAAGGGTAGAAAGTCGCCAAATACTTGTGAGTGCATTAATGAGGTAGATGGAAAGGAAATAACTTCAATCAGTTGGGGGCAGAAAACAGGGAGATTTGGGGAGCTGCTGGTGGCCCAGGTGCTAGGGTGATGTTCATGAATGGGTGTGTGGGAAGGCTGGAGACACCTTGTGTCATTAGTTTGATAAATAGATCTTAGTCCCATCTCAAATGCAATAAATGGGAGTTTTATTGTATTTTTATTTTGTTAACTTCTTTGTCCAGAATGATCTTCAGCTGATGGCAGGATAGAGGACAACTCTCATGGGAAGAGGCAGCAACTCCTTTGACATATGTGACCTCATTATATATTCTCAATAATCCCCCCAAACACTGGTTCCATTTTCCATAAAACTGAGAGCTGGGGAGTTGATTTGCTGAGGATCACTCATCTAGGCATTGGCGGGGCTACACTCCCTCCTGAAAGCTCCAGGGGGAATCTGCTTCCCTTCTGCCTCCAACTTCCAGGCACTGTCCTCTCTCCTTTGCCTATGTCCTCCTCCTTCCACCCTCAATCAGCAACTCCTGACCTTTTTGGGTTGTCACATTTTTTTTTCTCTGATTGTTCTGCTAGCTGAGGTTCTCTGCTTTTTGCTTAAGGATTCATGTGATTAGTCAAGGCCTGCCAGGATGTTGCCATGTCAGTTAATGTATTTGCAAAGCATATGACTGTGTTTAGGATTAGGGCATGGACATCTTTGGAAGTCTGTGATTCAGGTCATCATAGCATGGAAATTAGAAAGGTAGTGGTATTAATTTGTTGGATTATTGCAGTGAACGCTTATATTTTTAAGTTGCCTTGGCATCTACCTCTAAGAATAAATTTAGCTTTCTCATCACTAGAAACAGGTATCCAAGGCTCTTAACAGTTTTTAATTCTACACCACACCCAAATGGCTCAAGCTGATGGCCAGAGGTAACAACTCAGAGGCATCTCTCCTGCCTTGCTGGCTGCACTTCCCACTTTTGTGCCACTTCTTTAAAGGAAGTATTTAGATATATGTCCATGCATTTCACCTGTCAGACACAGCATGGTTGCCTACGTCCAGGTCCAGTGCCTCTGGCTTTAAACCCACCAATCACAGCTCCCTAAAGGAAATCTGTTTGGATGAGGGTCTGGCCCCAGCAAAGGAGTGAGCCCACAAGTGTGTCTCTTAATCTGCCTGTGTCTTGGCTTCTGGTGGTTACTAGAAGCAGCAGCAGCCAGATTCATTCAAAACAACCATATCTAGAATATTTCATTATGCCTCACTTTGATCAAGTGCTTGAGAATTGTAGGAAAGAACCAGAAAAGACAGATATGGAATTATGTCCATGAAAAAGATATGTCAAGGAACCGAATGCTTAACATTGAAAAAAAAAAGAAAGACCCTATTAAGAGTGGATGCTTATCATTTCAAGTTGGAGTGGGATCAGGGCAATGGGTTAAGGAGGCATGAGATGATTATAAAATATCTTCAAATTCTGTCCTACAACAGAGGATTTAAACTTGTGCAGTCTATTCTCAGAGGGCAGATCAGGACCAATACTCTGCAAACTCCTATGATAAAAAGTTTGGCACAATTTTTGGCAGGACATGTAACAAAGCAGTATTACCATTATTGGTGTTCTTAAATGGTACAGTCTAGAATTGCTATAGCTGAATGATGTGGAAAGTCTTATGAAAAAGCTTTGAGCATTAGATGAGGGATCATCTCAGATCCGCTTTCAAATTCAATTTAACCCCTACAGTTACTGAGTCTATGGCTAGGATTTCACTCCTGGCTTTTGAACACTTCTAGTTGCATATAAGTGGAAATGAACAAGGAATGAAAGGGGGAAGGTGTTCAAGTGAACATACTATGCATTTCTTCTTCAAAATACTGATGCATTTGCTACTGAGGAGGACAGCACGAGGCATACTTCCTAGGGATTTTTGGCCTTCAACAGAATCCATCATAAGAGTTCATCCTATGCCCACAAAAAAGGGGATGCTGTGTAAATGGTTGTTTGCATTCAGATGCCTCCTGAAAATATTGAGTGGTCTGTGCAATTATTGAGAAACAATACTGTCCCCAGCCAGAGGGACAGTAGAGAATCACAAATAGCACACAAATATTTTAAAAAGAACACTCTCTGGCATATTCAAATGTGAACACAAAACAAACAAATGAGCTAGGAACAGGTAAGACTTTAAGAAAATGTAGATGCATTGCATTGGGTGGTCCAAATGGGTATTTAGTGTGACTTGTATATTGAGGAAGTTAGATATTTGAAATGGAAGAAGAAAATTAAAAAAAAAATAGACCAGATCATTTCATCTTATTCCTGAAGACAATCATTATTTTGAGTTTTTTGTTTGTTTGTTTGTTTTTACCAGTTCACTTGGGGATGATTATTTGGATTCACTTACATCAGTTCTATGAGCTTCCATAGAAAGTGTTGTTTTCATGTCATTATGTGGATGCTGCTTAAGAGTATTTCTTTAATATTTTTCAAGGCATACCTACGTTTTAAAATTATAAACTGAAACAAAAATTATTTTCTATCTCAGAAATGTCCACAGAAAGTAAGAGGTTAGTTAGAATTTCAGTTGTATTTCAGAGAAGTCTCCATCATTCCTTTTAGCTGCGATTTATGTATCTTCAAGGAGAATCTGAAGTGTCTTTGAAGTTGTAATGGTCATTCTAGACTAAGAGGAGCTTGTTCTGACACTTAAGTTTTGTGTCCAATACGGTCAATGACTTCATAGCCTTTCCATCTTCTTTCCACTTCCACGGGTTCCCCTACAGCAATAATGCCAATCCAAGCCAGCTCCTGACACGCTTTCTCTGTAGTCAGGGGAAGGTCAGCTATTTTTTGATCCCCATGGGAGAAAAGACAGCTCCTCAATCAGTATCTTAAAATAACCAGTCATTCTCAGCTGCCTGGTTGGAGTCCCTCCAGCAGGGACCAAAGGGAATTCAAATCCACGGGCTGGGTCTAAGGAGAGAAGCCACCAAAACATGAACTAGAACTGGCTTCTTGGGAAGATCTTGCATCCTCAAAGATCTTATTCTTTCTTTTTTATTGTTGTTGAGGAGCTACGTGTCTGCCCTACTGCAATTTCTTATTTAAGAGGAAACCAGTGGACCGAAAATGAGACTAAATATTGCCATCTTCTTCGGGGCTCTCTTCGGAGCTTTGGGGGTCTTACTGTTTTTAGTGGCTTTTGGATCGGACTACTGGCTTCTGGCAACAGAAGTGGGAAGGTGTTCAGGTGAACACAATGTGCGTTTCTTCTTCAAAATACTGATGTATTTGCTGTAGAGGAGGACAGCACTATGCATCCTCTTGAAGTCAGAGAATAGCAGTGGGGTGTCTTTCTGTATAGAAGAGATCTGTAGGAAGCCACTGATCATCATTACAGGGGAAAGAAGACATTTCTTTAAAATTTTCTGGATGCAGGAATTTTGATTATATTCTGTGAGTCGATGGCAAGTTACTGCCTTTGTTTCCTTACAGATAGAGAATATCACTTTCCACCATGAAGGATTCTTCTGGAGATGTTGGTTTAATGGGATGGTGGAAGAAAATAACTCCAACATCTGGAAGTTCTGGTACAGTAAGTACAATTTAGCTTTATTTCACCCCTTGTCTATGAAACAAAAAGCAGGCTGTTTCCTATTTAGTACGTATCCCTTACGAAAGTACTGGATTCTTGATTATAAAATCTCAATGAGATGTTTTCAAAAGTCCCAAAGAGAAATGTCTGTAGGTGTAATTATTTTATTTTCTACCATAATTTAGGAATCTGAATACTTATGGAAAAATGGAGGTATCTGCTGTTGCTCTGCTCACATTTAAAATATACTAACTCTAACAAACAAAACAGATATTATCTACGGTGTTCCTTTTCAAGTGTCTATTTCTATGTTGCAAATAAATGTTATTTTGGGGGGGGCTATAAACACATGAAATCTCAAATGTAAAAATTCAGAAATAATGGTATTATTTTATATTCATAGCTTCAAAGTTTTTTTAAAAATGTCTTTTTTTATGTAATGAAACTTAATTACCAGCAGTGGCAGATGAAAGCTTTTTCATTTGGTCTTCACCCAAGTTTGTAGGCAACATCAAGAAACGGTTTGCTTTTGATGTTTTCATTCTTGTATAGAAACTTTAAAGTTCCCTTTTGAAGTCAAGTAACTTTCTAAGACAATGATGCACTCTTTCAACTGTATTCCTTATACTATAATAATCTTTGAAAACCAATTCATTGACAATAGCTAGCATTTATTTTATTGTCTCCCACAATGAAAGATTTGTTTATTAGCCTAAAGCCTATTGAGGGTTGAAATTGTTAGTGTGCTTATCAAATACTCCTGTGAAAAATCAAAGTGTGTATTTACACAGTAGTCAAGGTTACAGAATATATAATAAGAACATAAGGTCACTGAAGACTTACGCTGATGGCACGTTGTTATATACAAAAGGAACAAAGTAGACATGAAGTGGCCTTTTGAGAGGAGTGCCTGCACTGTCCTACAGAGCATTTGGGGCTGGAGAATAAGCCTGCAAATTGCCCATGGAAACTTTTTAGACCCTAATAAAGTGGAGTAAGTCAGAATGTGCAAGAGGAAGATTTTGCCAGAGACGTAGAGAAAGAAAGAATATATTCCTCCTCCTTACATTACACACAGTGATATTTTTTCAGACAACATAAATTTCCTTCATGTGGTTTCTTCAAATGCTAAAAATTTATTTGAATCATTAACTTTGACGATCTATCATTTGTATCTTTTCTGTAAAATAGAATGGGTATAGAAAAAATTATATTAATTGGAACTAATCTAAGTTATATCTAATTTTATTAGATTTTTTTAAGTTGCTTTTGAATACCTACTGTGTTAGGCATTATGCTAGGTATTGGGGAACATGTGAAAACAAATGAAACATAATGCCTTTGATTTTAAGGTGATACAAAGGGCATTTATTTCATTAAATTATGTCATGCAGCTAGATGTTCTAGATCAGTCTAACTTCCAGGTCCCCTGTGCTAATGGGTAGAAGTTTTGTTTCTCATACAGCAAGTCTGTGCATTTGTTTATGGAACCGACAGTTTCACTGTGCTTGTATACCCTTGGCCCCATATTTCTGCTCCATTGGCAAAATGTGTCATCTCAGAGTCTCTCAATAACTAATAGCATTGATGTGCTTTTCTTCCTAGCCAATCAGCCACCATCCAAGAACTGCACACATGCTTACCTGTCACCGTACCCTTTCATGAGAGGCGAGCACAACTCAACTTCCTATGACTCTGCCATTAGTAAGTACCCCACACTCCACATGCCTCTAAAAGTAACTTAACCTTCTGTTGTGAAATTTTTGTGAGAAATTTAAAAATAACTTAATACTTATAATTCTAATATTTTACCTCATTTTAATCTGTTAAATGTTAAAATACATTATCTTAACACATTGTTTATAATTTTAATACGACATAGCTTTCATCTAAAAACAGAGCAATTTTGCCAGGCATAGTGGTGCACACCTGTAATCTCAGCTACTTGGGAGGCTGAGGCAGGAGGATTTCAAGTTAGAGGCCGGCATGGCAATTTAGTAAGACCCTGTCTCCAAAACAAACAAACAATAAACAGGGCAGGCTGGGGATGTAGTTCTATGGTAGAGTGCTGTCCTGGTACCTCTAAATAAATAAATCAAATCAAATTAATAAACAAAAGCAGAACTATTTTGATTCACTTTTTGCATATAAAAATAATGTGGTTTTCAATATGAAGACAATGATGGATGTTTCTAAGAAGCCTAAGAGCTTAACTGACCTAAAACTAGTCTTATAACTCAAAATATTATAATACACATACTATTTTTTTTAATTTTGGTACCAGGAATTGAATTCAGGGGCACTTGATTATTGAGCCACATCCCCAGCCCTATTTTGTATTTTATTTGGAGACAGGGTCTCACTGAGTTGCTTAGTGCCTCAATTTTGCTAGGGCTGGCTTTGAACTCACGATCCTCCTGCCTCAGACTCCAGAGCCACTGGGATCATAGGTGTGCAACACCATGCCAAGCTACACAGTTTTTAAGACATATGAGAATATGATTATTTTATTGTGTTCATAAAAAATGATTGAACTCTTTAGAGTGTGATATCCCACAAAAGATAGATAATCAAGCAGTCTTAACTGGAAGACATATTAGAAACATTTAGCTTTCAGTAACTAAAACCAAGGGTTTATACCAACTATCAATGCCATACACAAGGCCAAAGAGTATGTGTTTGTCAAAAAAATACCTAATATATTTAATTCTCTGCATAAGCTGAAATAGAGCTCTCTGGAGATAGAGAACCAACTGAATATTTATGCAGTTGTTCTGCCATATCCTTGGTGGACAGGTCTTCTGCAGATACCCAAATCTCTGGATGCCCAAGTCCATGTATGTAAAATGGTATAGGATTTACATATAACCTGCACCCATCCTCCTGTTTATTTTATACTCTAGATGACTTATAATATCTAATATAATGTAAATGCTATGTAAATAGTTGCTATGTAGTATTGTTTATGGCATAATGACACAAATAAAAAGTGTGTACATTGTCAGTACAGACACAATATTTTTCTGAATATTTTCAACCAGTGGCTGGTTAAATCCATATATGTGGAGTCTCCAGATATAGAAGACTGACTGCATGTGTGTAAGTGTGTGTGTGTGTGTGTGTGTGTGTGTTTACATGCAAAAAGAGAGGAAAAGGAAGGGGTAGAGAAAATTGGAATAATTTGTTTATCTATCTATCTATCAAACTATCTATCTATCTATCATCTATCCATTCATCTATATATTTAATGAGAGGTTGGTTTTAAGGATTTGGCTCATGCGATTGTGGGTCCTGGCAAGTCTGAAGTCTGCTGAGCAAGCTGGCAGGCTGGAGATTCAGATAAGAGTTGATGTGGCAGTCTCGAGTCTGAAGCCTTGAAACTCCAGCAGAATTTTTATGTTGCAGTCTGGTGGCTGAATTCCTTCCTCCTCAGGAAAACTTTGCTCTTCAGGCCTTTGACAAATTGGATGAGGCTCACCCACATTATGGAGAATAATCTGCTTTGCTCAAAATGAACTGATTATAAATGTTAATCAAATCTAAAAATACTTTCCTGGAAACATCTAGCTTAGTGTTTGACCCCACCACAGGGCACCGTAGTCTAACCAAGTTGACACATAACATTTACCATCCTAGAACTTAGCACATAGTGGATTCATCTGTTTTCCCAAGTTTGTCAAATAAGCATTTCCATACATTGTAATTTCACTTTGTGTTTGTCAAAGATCTTGCCTTTATCATATTAACATGACTCTTTAAGAAGTGGGTTTGGGGTCTGGGGGAAAAAGAGATGAGGTGACCTGCTTGTGCACCGAGGATTCTTGGGTTCAGAAGACTGCTGGCCTTCAAGTGTGAGGTGTGAGTGTCCCTTCCCATTAGCAGCACACCAGGCATCTCACCCACACTTCTCTGGACCCTGTTTCATGTAGAATGTGGATGATCTTACTGCTATGAAAAGAGATGGTGGTATAGGAAAGAGTGGAAAAAACTACTTTTGGTTTATGGAAAAATTACAAAGAAGGGGTCCCCTTCCAGATATTCTTTCTTTTGTAAAAGGAACTCAGAAGTCATGCAGGTATGACTTTCCAGAACACAAGGTATTTGCATTAATATAAGTATTGACATTGTTTTTCATCTGTTGAGGTCCTTCTATGAGCCATGTATTATTGACACTATATATTTTTAAAAGAATCTACATATTTGAAAATTCTGTACCTCAAAAAGGATAGTGGAGAAGTAGAAAAACAAGGTAACATAATCTATGCATAATAATTATGATGGAGATGGATAGTAAATACATGTCAGAGAAATTACACTGCAATTACACTTAGAATTATTATGTAGCACTGCATATAATTACTGTGTCATTTTTTGGATCTAGTGACAAAACCATTTCCAATTTTTTTAAATTATCAAACTCTTCTTTGGCATACATATTGTAACTCCTTATTCACTTTAAGCTACTTTATCAGAAACTTTAAATAAAAATGACTGAGATGTGCAATACAGGTCCTATGAGAAGTAATACAAGAGTTTCTTATTTCCTCATAATAATGCACAAAGATATCTAATGTTAGTATGCTCTGTGTTTTTCCTTGTTTCCTGTATCTAAGAGAATGAAAGATTTTTTTTAAAAAAATTGTTTTAATTATTGATGGACCTTTTTAAAAAATTCATTTATTTATATGTGGTGTGAGAATCAAATCCAGTGCCTCACACAACATGTGAGGCAAGCACTCTACCAGTGAACCACAACCCCAGCCGAAGAATGACATAGGTTTAACTAATAAAAGTATTCTACTTGGCTTTTCTGAATGCATTTCCTAGTTAATGAGACTACATAGTCTTCAATACACTCCACAGCTACTACTTAGCTTTATGTAGCTTCATAATTATCAGGCATTGTATACTTACCAAGTTATTTGCAGTAAGTTGCAAGTATTGTTTATGAAATCTGATGTATTATGACCCAGAACATTGTTGGAAAAACTATCCTGTATTCTCCTGAGCTTTTACAATACACGTGTCAGTGACAAATTCAGTGAAAATAATATCATGGTCTTTGATTGTTTTTTGAACGCTTATTTTTATTCTTTCAGAGTGTCAGAGGACAGTACTGATGGCATCAGTAACTGAGGCTTGGAGAAAGCATGAGACCCCTTCACACAGTTGATTATTGGTAGAACCTAAGGCAAAGATTCAAGTCTCTGGTCTTATTTCAATTGACAATCTTATAAATTACTCCAGTAAAGGAAAAGACTGAAAGCAGTGCTCACTTGTAAGAAGTGTAATTCTTCTATTTGTATCTCAATCAAAAATCAAATTAAACCCACATCGGCTTTTTTTTCTGCCTTTCTATCTGCACCTGACCTGTGTATATGCTCAGGTCTAATTCACTATTTCCTTCAGTTATTCTTTTTTAACTCTTAAATATGTATTCTGAAATCCAGTTTTTCTCAATTATAATTATTTGAATGATTGGCCAAGACTAGGGAGAGTGGCCTAATTCTCAGAATTGTCTGTGACACAGGCTTACTATTTCAAAGTCCCTTAAATCATTCTATTACCTTTTGAGATTTCTTAGAGTTTAGATTTTCTGGTTTATTTTTTTGATTCCATTCAGTCATAGTTCACTTTTTCGGTATCATTTAGTAATGATATACTGGACATAAATTAATTTTCAAGATAATTCAACCCTGAGGGAATTAATTTCCCCTTTCTTGGGGTTCACATAATCTCTGACACTCCGCTCCCCACATATCAAAGTGCTGTTAGCTTAGCTGTAACTGTACACCTTAGATTCTTCATTATTTCTTCTAGCTCCCGAATGGCACAGAAGGTAGCCTATTTGTAGTTTTATCCCTAGGACTTAGTTTTAGTACCTGGTAATTTAGAGATACTTAAAAATTTGTGTAGAATAGCTTTAAGCAAAAAAAAAAATTGCATTTAGTATTTTCATCAATAAGACACTTAAATTTTAGGGTTTTTTTCAGGTGGAAAATTTTAGAAACTTAATTATATTGTACTATTTTTTTTCAAGGGAGGACAGTGCTGGGGATTGAATCAGGGCCTCATACATGTTCTACCACTAAACCACAAACCCTGCTCTAATTTTCTCACTAAGCCACATGTATTGAACATAATTTCACTTTTTCTTGGCAGATTGAAACACACACACAGCTAGCCGCCCTAGCCTTTGAGTTCTGCAAATTCAGTGTTTGTCTCTGTCTTCAAGGCCTTTTTGCATTCTAAGACCTTCCCACAATGCAATTCCTGCTTTTGTATCCCATCCTCCCTTCATTTCTTTAAACAGGTTTATTCTTTTGCTAATTCAAGTTCAAACCTCAGTGTTCGGAGGAAGGCTCCTTTGCTGTCCCTCATCCCCACTAACATATGGACTAGATCAGCTTCTCCTTTATGAAAACATTTTTTCAGATAATTTATACAAAATATTTTAATTATTTATTTGCATAATTACTGTGCTCATGTATTCTATTTGCAATTCAGTCTAAATTCCATGAGGATGGTAGTCTCATGTGACCAGCACACTGCTGTATTGTACCCACTCTAGGCTAAACTCCCAGTGAATATTTTGGGGAATTCTCCATTATTATACTGCATATGCCCAAGTATATATTGATGTGTGGAAGATTCCTTGAACACTTTACAAAATGATCCCATATTTCTCACACATTTATTTTTGCATGCTTTGTAACTTTTGGTCTTTAGCATTGTTTCCACCTTTCGGTTGTGCTTTGTTTTTATTGCCAGCGTTTGTTTATGCATCTAGTTTTCTTTCCCAGTCTTTCCTTTTTTTCCCACACTTATAGAAATTGTAAACTGATGGGAAGAATGGGAGACTAGCAGGAGGAAGATAGTGAGTGTGATATTAGTCAGCAATGCATTAGGCTGCAAGTAAGAGAAAACACAAATAGTAGCTAGAAAATAAGGACTACTTGGGTCCCGCAGCAAGAAGATGGGATGCAGCTGCCATAGTGATGCTCTCAGGGACCCTGGCCATCTTTGGCAAGAGGACAGTCATCTTCATGCTTTATTAGTGTCAAGGTTGCTAGAATTTTCCAGTAGGATTCTGTCAGTGTTTTATTTATCAGAGTGCTGATGGATGCTGCCACATGTCCTCAGGCTGGGACATAGAAGAGGAGAAGGAAGAACAGCTGGGAGTGAGTGTTGAGTGAATCAACTGGAAGAATCCTCCTCAGGGGACAGGATGATAGCCTTGCCAGAAAATAATCAGGGGTTGAACAGGGTGTGAGAATAAAGAGGAGAGGGGAATAATAGACATAAATGATATTTGAAGTGTTAATGAGTGAAATTTGGTAGCCAAATGCAAGAAAGCTTGAGAAATCTAGGGTAAAACTTCTTTTGAAGAAGGGGTCATTCAGTTTAAACAACATACACTAAAAGGTAATATAATGACTTACCTCCAAAGGATCAGTCATATTTAGGATTTTTTCTTTCCAGTCCTTTTTATGTGAATAGTTGTAGTCATTATACATACTGATGTGTATCTTGCTTTTGTATTTTTATGTCAGCAAACATTTCCCCATGTTTCTGCTGGTTTCTCAAATTTTCTGTAACAACTGGTATTCCCAGATTAAAAATAATTTTGTGTCTAATATGTTTCAAAATTTTTATTAATGTTTCAGGTAATATTTCCAGAAGGATGAATGGTGAATCCAAAGATAGAAATGGGTTTTCTTTGTTTCTGTACCAGGTTGTTTTCCAACTGGTACTTGTTGGAAATGTACCAACAGTACCAATTGGAAAATGATTTTCACCTAAGAAAATTAGGTGGGGAGGACAGGAATGTGAGAGTTAAGAGAAGGAGTTGTGTTTCAAGGTGGAGGACAGAGTGTTAGGGGTTTGGACATAATTTGAGTTGATGATGGCATACCAGTTGAAGTAATTTGGCAGGTCATATGGCGTGCAAAATTGTTTTTTGTTTTTTTTCCTGAAAGGCATCGTCATCAGCACAACAGGTACTGGTGTGAAAGTTGCAGGGATAATTTTTGGATATCAGATGTAATCTTTCAGGAAAAATATCATAGGAAAAAAAAAGACTGCAAAATATCAATCATATCTAGAGCAAGAAGGAAAAAGCAAAGACAGCTCACAAACAACAAAGAGAAAGACACATTGAGGAAATGGAGGAGCAGTTCAATGCCAGGTCAAAGGAGCCCCTGGAGGGAGAAGTTGGGGAAGCAGGCCATGGTCCCCCGTGACCCCCTCAGAACTGAGAAAGAGAAAGGAGCACCTGCTGCCCAGACAGAAGTTCTGAAGGCGCCTACTCATCCCCTCCGCACCAAGGGTTCAGCTTTATGTCCATAAAGACGCCTCTTTCCAGGTACTGCTTGCACCTCTACACCTGCAGGCCCCAAGGGTCAGCCTGAGACTTCCAGAACTTCTGCCCCGGGGCCAGTTCCAGTTCACGGCCTATTCTCTCAGGCTGAACTCCAGGTCTCTCTTCCAGGTGAGACCCTTCCTCCCTGCCAGGGAACTCTTTCCTTTTTCTGGCACATTTCCTTGCCTGATGATCCTCCAGAGACCCAAGGCCCACCCCAGGCTTCCTCTTCTCTGCTCCAGGAAGCTGTGACCCTCCCAAAGGGGTAGGGCAGCAGAATGCTGGGAATGTGAAAGCTCACACCACCACTGGGCAAGGCGTGGGCGGTGAGAAAGTGGAGACCTTTGTCTGTAGCCAAGTTTGTGCCTGGAATAGCTACCGTAGAAGAAGGTATTGCAGAGAGTATGAGTCTACAAAACAAACACACACACACACACACACACACACACACTTCTCTTTATTATATAGTACAAAGTATAATAATGAACGTCTTTACATTTGACAGTTTGAAACAGTACCTGAATGAATTAGGATTTGAATCAAAGTTAATATAAATGTAAATACTTAAGTTATTTAGGAAACATAGTAACTTGCCCTGGGTATCTAATAATCTCATTGAATCCCTCCTGCTTACCCCTCTCAAACTGATTTTCTGGGGTAGCCGGGTCTGTTACTGAACTCAGGTTTTGGGATCCCAGACTTGTAGACTAACATTATACTCAGAAAGGATTTACACACAGGCTTAACTGTTAGGGACTTCTGCTCAAGCCAGTGGGAGTCACAGCACTTGCAGGGAGGTGCCAGGGCCAGACAAGTGAGCACCAAGAGGAACAGCTTCTGTGACCTCTATGGGTGAGGCAGGAACTCGGTCACACGTAAAGGTGGGACTTTAGTGACACGCTGTTCTCTTCTTCATCATGCCTTTCACATGCTGCCTGAATCACTACCATCCCAAGTCCCTACCTGGGGTTGCCAGTTTTACTATGCTACTAAGGTCAAGATAACTGTGGGTACGTTAGTTGACTTTTCTACACAGGCATTTGTCCCTCCTCACTAAGAATTGCCTTCTCATCTAGAAAAGTCTCTAATATTATTTTTTTTTAAATTTAACTTGTTTATTTTAATTAGGTATATATTAGGTATATATATGGAAGTCTCAGAAGAATGCATTTTGATTCATTGTACACATTTGCAGCAAAATTTTTCATTTCTCTGATTGTACATGATGCAGTATTGCACCATATGTGCAGTCATACATGTACCTAGGGTAATAATGTCCATCTCATTCTACCATCTTTCCTGCCCCCCATCCCTCCCTCCTCCATTTTCCCCATGCCATCCCCCTACCCCCCCAACCCCCACCATTATAGATCAGCATCCACTTATCAGAGAGAACATTTGACCTTTGGTTTTGGGGATTGGCTTACTTTACTTAGCATGATATTTTCCAACTCCATCCATTTATTGGCAAATGCCACACTTTTATTCTCTTTTAATGCTGAGTAATATTACTCATTGTGTATATATACTACAGTTTCTTTGTCCATTTGTCTACTGATGGGCATCTAGGTTGCTTCCACAGTTTAGCTGTTGTGAATTGAGCCGCCAAAAACATTGATGTGGCTGCATCAGTATAGTTTTCTGATCTTAATTTTTCAGAATAGTGTAGACCCTGCTCTGTCTGGCTGGAACTGGCATTTTTGCTAATCACAGTCTTGAAAGGCCCAGCTGACCTTCCCAGCCTCCCATCTCCTGGTGGGTCATCTCACTCCCAGATTTGGAGACTAGTCTACCTTTTAATTCCTGATTTTTCTGGTATGGCTAATAACCCCGTAAGACTGAGAGCTGGCTTGGCTCTCTTATTTCTCATGAGACACGTCCTTCTTTTAATACTGAGGGGTCCTGTTTTTAACTATATCAATTTTTAAAATATATTTTATATGTTAATTCTGGACATTTAAAACATTTTCCCCAAATATGTTTAAACTGTCCTCTTCCGCTTTTGTTGTGAAGAAAAAATAGTGTATTACAAAATTTAATGGAAAATGCAATCTAGTCATTTGTTTCCCATAAATGCCAGGTACCTAGGTATCCAAAGATGCCTTAGTGACCCCTCAGTTTCCTGCTATTCATTCAAACGTGATATATCACACAGCCATGACCACAGACCCAGCGTATTACAGGGCTGGTTGCCATTCTTGATCAACAGCTGACTTTCCATGTAGGACCCAGGGCAGGCCCCCTGGTGCCAGGTGTGAGAGCCACCCTCATGGTCCACACTGCTTTCTCATCCGGCTCCTGAGAATAGAGGTAGCTTTGTACTCCCAAGGCCCAACATTGGAGTTGTGGTTAATTATCTTTCCCTTTCTGGAGGGTACTATTTCATGTTGTCTATAATTTATACATGGGATTCTCAGGATTGTTGGCAGTTTATGAAACTTTGCTCCGATAATAGAAGGTGATTGTATTGTGAAAACAAGACCTTGTGGTCGCTCACAGCAGTGTGATGTGGCTTTCTTTTGGGAAGGACAGTCTCCCAACTCTACAGAGCTTTCTGGTGGTCTCTATGGAAATTTCACTCTGAAGTGGTGAAATGCTCTCATGGGGAACCGAGAGCAGGGTTTCTCAACCTGGGTGGTATACGCATTGCTGACTAGATCATTCTTTTTTCGGGTTCGGGTGGTCTAGGAATTGAACTCAGGGGTACTCAACCACTGAGCCACATCGACAGCCATATTTCATATTTTAGTTATAGACAGGGTCTCACTGAGTTGCTTAGTGCCTCACCTTTACTGAGGCTGCCTTTGAACGCCCCATCCTCTTGCCTCAGCCTCCCAAGCTACTGGGATTACAGGCATGTGCACCACACCTGGCCAACTAGATCATTCTTTATGTGCATTGTCAGATGTTCAGCAGCTCCCCTGGCTGCCAGTAACAACCCTTCAGTGTGGCATCCAAAAAAATCTTCAAACATTGACAGATGTGCTGGGAGGGGTGGTCAGGTTGGGGATGGGCACAAAAATCACCCTGTAAGCAGAACCCTGAGACCTTTTAAACCTCCACTCCTGACCCAGGGTCCAAGCTTTTCTTTGGAATTACAGTTGTCCCTTGACATCTATAAGGAATTGGTTCCAGCATCCCCCATAGATACCAAAATCTGAGAATGCTCAAGTTCCTTGATAAAATGGTATTGTTTGCACAGAACTGACACACAACCTCCTGTATGCACTAAATCATCTCTAAATGACTTATAAGACCTAATACAATATAAATGTGCTATACACAGTAGTCATATGGGTTGTTTAAAGAATAATGACAAAAAAAAGTCTGTTGGTGTTCAGTTCAGAGACCTTTTTTTTTTTTTCCTGAAGACTTTCCATTTTGGTTGAATCCATGGATATGGAGCCTGCAGCTACAGAGGGCTGATTGGTACTCTTCCTATCCTCACTCTGCCCAGCTCCAGTTCTGGGACAGAAATCACATAATAATGCTTAGTTTTCTTCTGTCTCTTTCTTTCCTTCAGAATAGCAACTTAAAATTAACTTAAAATTGACTCTCTCAAAATTAAAAATAATAATAATAATAATTAAAAGGGCTGGGAATGTGGCTCAGTAGTAAAGCACCCCTGGGTTCAATCTCTAGTACAAACAAACAAACAAAAACCACAAAGATCTTGCTCCTGTTACCCCTTTATCTTAACCTCCACCATGACCCATCCTTAGCAACCACTGTAATTTTCCCATTTCAACAATGTCACCTAAACAGAATCATACAGTATGTGACCTTCAGAGACTTTCTTTTTTAAAGCATATGCCCTTGCACCCACCCAAGTTGTTACCTCATGTATCATTAATCCATTTCTTTTTATTACTAAAGAGCTTGTTTAATCAATCACCTACTGTAGAGCACATGGGTGATACTATAAAGAATGGGTCCCGGGGCTAGGGATGTAGATCAGTGGCAGAGCACTTGCCTGGCAGGTGTGAGGCACTGGGCTTGATGCTGAGCACTACATAAAAATGAAACAAAGAAAATAAAGACATGCTGTCCATCTACAACTACAAAAAAAAAATGTATACCGCTTTTGTGAGGACATACATTTTGGTTTACTTGGGAGACATGCCCAGCAGTGCCACCGCAGTGTCCTTTGGTGACTGGATATCCAGGTTGCTTATGAACTGCTACTGTTGGTCAGAGGACCCACATCCTAAACAGCTTTTGATATTGTCTCGGTGCCAAGGCCAATGTCTCGGCTTGGCACCAGAATCACGAGCCACCACACACCTTTGTAGGTTCAAACAGCAATTCTTTATTCCCGCTCTCACACCGCCTCCACACAGGTCCAGGGGCAATCGTGTTCTGCCGTCTCCCGCACAATTCACCTACTCCACGAGGCTATCTCCAAATCCCATTTTAATCTCACGAGAACTCAACGGGAACAAGCAGCAGGAACACCCTAATCCCAGCAATAATCTTCAACTTCCAACTTCCCTAAAACCCATTATCTTAAACTGGCAACGCCTTAAACTCAAGGAGCCGGTTACTTCCTCAAACCTGATCAGCTCTAAACCCAGATCCGCCTTGGTCCTTGAGCAAGGTCACTTTATTAAAGCATGCAATGTCCCATCAAATGTCCTCTAAGCAGCATGGGGTACGCTTGGCAAGGAAATTTCGATGCGTCATTCCTACTTGGTAATGGCCCTCAGCATCTCCCCCCTTCTGATTAATTAATTAATTTTTCACATTAACCATATTCTTTTGGTCTATGTCCCCTTTTCTTATTTTAGTTTTTTGTTACACTCCAGTTTGGTCTATGTCCCCTTTCCTTAATGTCCAGTGGTGTGAACATTTACTCCTGTGCTTTGCTACAGTCCCCAGATCCCCATGAGCAGAATTCTCCTACCATCTCTTGTTCATTTTCTAACTGGATTATTTACTGTTGAGTGTGGAAAGTGCTTTATCATCTACATAAAAATCCTTTGTAAGATATGTAGTTTATAAATCTCTACCCGTAAACAGCTTGCATTTTTATCACCTTTATAGAGACTGTTGTAGAATGAAAGTAGTGAATTTTGATAAAGTTTAATTTATTGATTAAAAAAAAAAGAAAAACAGCCTGTCATCTCAGCAACTCTGGAGGCTGAGTTCAAAGCCAGCCTCAGTAACTTAGTGAGGCCCTAAGCAACTCAGCAAGGCCCTGTCTCTAAATAAAATATACAAAAGGGGCTGGGAATTTGACTCAGTAGTTAATGCCCCTGGGTTCAATCCTAGTACCAAAGTAAATAAGTAAATAAAATGAAATTAAAAAAAATATAGACCACTCTTTTGGAATCTCGTTTAAGGACTTCACTAGTCAAGTCTTGAAGACTTTCTCCCATGTTTTCTTCTAAAAGTTTTATGGTTTTCTGATTTACAATTAAATTCATGATGCATTTTGAGTTAATTTTTAAGTAAGATGTGAGGCTTTTGTTTTGTCAGTATTTGCTCAGTTCTTCCAGCTTCTTTTGTTGGAAAAGACTTTCCTTCCTCCATGGAGTCATTTTTGTATCTATGTCAAAAAATAGCTAATCATACTTGGGTGCCACATTTTTTGAATTCTGTTTCATGACCCATGTATCTGTTTCACTGCCAGTACCATACCATCTTGAGTGGCTAAGCTATATAATACATGCCTAATTGAATGGAGTGATTTCTTTTTTTTTTTTCAAAATTGTTTCTACTATATCCTTTGATTTGCTGTATAGTTTTTTAAAAGTTCACACACACACACATACACACACACACACAGTCTTGTTTGGATTTTGATAGAAATGAAGTTATATCTTTATACTGATTTGGGGAGATTTGATGTCTTTCTGATATTGATTCTTCCAATCTGTGAACATGGTATATACACCCACTAATTTAGGTCTTTTTTTATTTCTTCAGCATTTTATAGTCTTCAGCTTACAAATACAATGTGTGATTTGTTACATTTATGTTTAATTGAATATATTTATTATGAGCAATTTTAAATGGTATTGTGTTTTAAAGTTTAATTTTCATGTGTTTTTTTCTTTTGTTAGTATAAGGAAGTTTCATTGATTTTAAAATATTTAAAAGACTATTTTTAGAATAGTTTTCTTTTACAGAAAAATTGAGTGGAAAATACAGAAAGTTCCATTTCTATTACCTGTACAGTTTTTCATTTTTACTGAAGTCTTGTCTTAGCATGGTACATTTGCTATAATTAATGAACTTATTTCAGTACCTCGTTATCAACTACAGTCTATCATTTACATTAAGGTTCATGTTTTGTGTTATAAATTCTGTGGATTTGGACAAATGTGTAATGGAATGTGCCTGCCATTATAATATGGTGGGCACATGCCACTATGGAAGTCCACTGTGTTCATCTATCTCTCTCCCCAACTCCCAGAAAAGATCTTTAAAGATGTATCTATAGTGCTTTTGAGTGAATCTCTTTGTATAGCTTCTGTGATCATTGCTGTAGGTATTGCATTATAAATATGTTATCACAGTCTATTATTTTGACATTTACCCACAGGGCAATGCAAAACCTTATCTCCCTTTATGTCCATTTGCCCTCTGACAACTATAATTGTCTCACCTATTTCTTTCACATACATTGAGAAACACGTGGCTCGTGACATTTTCTTTTTTTACTTTAATTGTCAAACATAATTTAGAAGATTTACGAGGAGGAGGCAATATGTATTGTGCAGACTGGGACTTTTTAATCATCAAGTGCTCCTGACTTCCTGGGTTTTTGATTAGCTAGCCACAGTTGCTCACTTGTTTCTCCCTCTAAGGGGTCTCTTCTCCATTATTCACTTTGGGATACTTTTGTCTTTGCCTTTTTATGAAAGAAGTGTGATTATTGTGTGTATCATCATGAGTTTCTTTGGCTATATCCTGTGTAGTTTTGCTCATCTCCTCAGATCTTTATGTCTTCTGAGAATTTTCAAAATGTTCAGCCATTTTTCTTTGAAGGTTTTCAGCCCTGTCCTTTTCTTCTCTCCCCATAAAACTTAGGAAAAAAAAATTTACTTTTGCATCTTTTGTTACAATTCCATGGATCTCTGAGTCTCTTTCATTTTTTTCAATTCCATTTTCACTCTTGTTCAGAGAGGGTAATATCCAACATCTGATTTGGAAGTTCATTGATGATTTTCTCTCGTCCTTTCATTTTTTGGCAAAAACTTATTTGTCAACTTTTAAAAACTTTTAGTTTCATATCTTCCAAATACAAATTTTCCACTTCGTTTTTTATTTTATTTTCTGATTTTTCATTTGGTCCAAGTATCTTTATATTCGCTATTGAGGCAATTCTGTTTTAAACATGGCTGCTTCAATCCTCTCCCATGTTCCCATGTCTCTCATCTTGGTGCTGGTGTCTCTGGACTGTCCTTTTGCATGGAAGTTGATGTTTTCCTAGTTCTTGCTATCACTAGTGATTTTTTTTCTTTTACTGCAAATGGAACTTTCTGAATATCATGTTAGAAGAATATGGTTCTTAGTTTTTGTTACACTCCTCTCTTCTGGACACCACTCTGGTGAGGGAAGTGGTGGGCGTGGCCTCATTCATGCCAGGTGGGGTGGAATTCCAGGCTCCTCCCTTCCTCCTCTGACCTTGGGTGAGGGGGAGGTTCTTTGCTGCAGTGAGGGCTGTGTCCTCCCACTGTGCTTCCTCAGAGAGCAGGCTGGCTGGGTGAGGCCCATGATGGCTCCATCATATCCTTTGGGGACAAGGTGGGACAGGTGGGCAGTGTGAGAAGGTGGTGCCAGTCCTGGCTCTCCGGTGGGCATCCTACAACTCCCTTGTGGAGGGTCCTTCCTCATTCACACCATCGGGCTGGGAGCCTGGGCACCCTGTCTGTCTCTGCTGGAGGGTGGTTTCATTGCCTACTGTGGGGATGGAAGTCCAGGTTCCTAGGAGGTTGAGACATCTTGTTACAGACCATTGGGTAGAAGTATAGAGGGATGAATATAGAAGTATATTAATCCCTCAAAGAGTTTTCTCTTGCTGTACGGTTCCTCACTTAGTCTCTTGACTAGACATATTTCTTTTTTGGTTAATATTTTATTTTATTTTTCGTCTGTGTCTGTTGTTGATTCTGATTCTGGTATCCTACATGGGGCACTAAGAAAACTCAACAAATTAAATTACAGTGCTGTTCCTTGTCCTGTGGTCCCTATCTGGTCTGTCTTCTGCTGTCCACCTCTTAATGTCTTCCTTACCCTTATCTTATGCATAATATTCAGGGTGTTGTGTTGTACTTAGTGGAAGAAACAGAGACAGGTGTGTCTACTTCATCTTCCTGGATGCAAACAATCTCTTTATCTGGTTGTATTCTAAAGGGACAGCTGGCTGGATTTGCTGATGGATTGGGTGTGCGGTGTGAGGGAAAGAACAACCAATGACAACTCTTTTTTTTGTCTCAGCAAGTGGAGAGATGATGTTGTTATTAGTGGAGATGGGGAAGGCTCGGAAACTTTGGAAGTTTTTGTGCATGTTAAGTTAAGATGCCTGGTGGAGAGGTGAGGTCAGCTTTGGGGTTAGAGAGTCTGGTGTTAAAGGTGGGAACTGCATGTTTGGGAGTCATTGCAGGGAGGGAAATGGAAAGCCATGGAACAAGATGAGACTATTTGTGGAGTGTAGACAGAAAGGAGGTCAGTCAACAGCAAGAGGTCAGAGAAGAGGAGATGAGGAAGCTGCAGGTGGATGGGCAGCTTGGGAGGCAGGAAGAACACCAGAGGAGCACAGTGTTCTGGAAACCAGGTGAAGACAGTTGGTTGTGAGAGCAGGCATGAAGGCTGGGCCATGCTGCTTGAGGTAGAGAGAGGCACATGGAAACCTGACCCTCGGGTTTGGCAGGTTGTCCAGAGCAGCGGACCAAGGTGCCTGACCCAATGTTTTGCCTCACGCGTTTCTTCTTTGCCAGGCTCACTACCACAGTTCACATGATTCATGAAGGATAAATATGAGAACCGCTTGAATTCCAGATGAGGAACTTGACCTCATGAAATTATAAACAACTGGACACATAAAATGCTCAGAAACACCATCATAATTTCTTAAGAGCTATTTATTTATATTATTCTTTTCTCTGTGTATTGAAACCCAGGAAAACATCAATAATTTACAAAAAGAAAAAGAAGAGTTTTGTTGCTTTATAAAACTTGCTGATACCACTCTAAAATGACTTCATTTCACTTTTTTCCCCCAGGGTATGGGAATAGTGGAATCTGACCTAAATTTCCTAAGTGCATATATGAATATACCACAGTGAATCTCACCATTATCTACATCCACAAGACCCTAACTAAAATTTAAAAAAAAAAAAGCAAAACTAAAAGTAAAGAGCAGAAAGATCAGTAGAGGGAAGGGAATGTGGGGAGGAGGAGGAAAGAAAGGGGATATACTGGGGACTGAATTAGAGCAAATTTTATTCCATGCTTTTAAAATTATGTCAAAATGAATTCTAATGTTATGTTTAATTAAAAGATCCCCTCAATATAAACTATAAAAATAGACTAAGTTCTATTGGAATTGTTGAAAAAAATTCAAAGTTAATGGAAAGTAAGTGTGAATTTGTTTCCACAGCAATCTCAATTGCTGTAGAATACCGAGAATATTTACTCTAACAGCTTGCTGAATTAGTAGCTGGGGAGGGGAGACTTCCAAAGATGTACCCTACCATGACAAATAAATCATAAGTCCAAACCCCTCCAAACCACGGGCAAGTGGCTATGGGAACACTCTGTCTGATCTTTGCAAAGATTTTCTGTTTCAAATGGGCAGTTTTAGAAGATCGGTCCTTTCCAGTGGAGACTTTGAAGTTTGGTGCATGCTGTTCATTAGTAAAGGGACACATTGACCATCTGCTTGCCTGGGACTCTATAAACAGAAGGACTAAGGTGACTTCTGAGGTCAGATATACTTTTTAATAGAGAAGTAAACAGAAAACCACACAGGCTGGTTAAGTGACCTGCTTCTAGAGATAGACAGTCACCTCGTTAGTGAGGGGAACAAACTCAGAGTTGCCAGGAGACATTTCCATCACATTCCTTCAGCTCCATCTTTGGAAGAGGCCAAGTGAGTGAAAGATGTTCAAAGAAGATTTGGGCATTGTTCTTAGGGAGTGCTGACTTTGAATACCAGAGATCACATTTCTTGCTAAGTGGAGAAAATGTAACTTGGTCTGTTCACTGTGAAGGCAGGGACCAAAGGAAGCCTTTTGAAATGATGATGGAGTTAAGATACACTGATCTATTATGTATCACAAAGTCCAAGTACCCACCAGCCTAGCATGGGTGATTGCAAACATATACACCCCTTCTCCATAGGGGAGGGAGGAGGAGAATGAAACCCATTTTTAGGACAGTAGTAAATTATATTCAGGTGAATTTAGTCGGCCTGGAGACCCATCCAAAGTCCCCTGTGCTCTAAGAACAGACAATGGCTTTTAAATGATCCTCTCTGGAATATTTAGTGGGACTTAAATACAAGACAGTAGTATATGACAAAAGTTTGTCCAAATGTGGTGACAGAGTTCCGTCTTTCTTCATATATTTAGAGTTTACTTCAATGAAATCTCAGGGAAGGAATCAGAAATAATCTCTTTGTTTCTTGGTGGGTCCAGGCTTTCACTAGACAAGGAGCAATCATAAGAATGCCCCTTCTGTCATTTGCCACTTTTTATGTTCCAGTAATTTAAAATGATCAGTGCATCAGGGTGCCCTATTTTGGGGTGTCAATTTCTTGACTCCTTCATTAGGAATAAGCAAATTTAAAAAGTTTGTTCTAGAGTAAATGTGCTAGTGGTGATGCTAGTGATGTCCCAGCTATCTTTTCTGTCCCAAGAAGATACTCATTTTGCTTCAGCTGTGTTCAGACTCATTTCTTGCATGTGAGGTTCATATCGCACCCTACACAGGTCCCAATTCTGCACTGGTCAAATGACTTTCCAAGGTATCTGCGGGCAGACACAGGTCACAAATGCCAGCACAAATCCCCAGTGCAGCCAATGGCTCCTCTCATCTCTGTATCTTTAGTTTCTTCCTAGAAAAAATATTTTTGCTCCTTTTCCATTTTCTTCTAACTCCATCATAAAATCTCTTGCTCATTTCATCATCCCCACGAGGCAGGTCAGTTTCCAGAAAGTATTGTCAGACATTTTGGTGCCTTATCTCAAAATATTTTACTCCTTAAGGAAAAAAAAGATGAAGGAAAAAAGTTCTGTAAGAAAGAAAAGGAAGTATGCAAGTACTTGCTTTTTTCTTTATGGATATTTCTCACTGAAAACAACCATGTGCAAACTTTTTCTCCATTGTTTTGATACTCAGAGATCGAAGATCCACGTGGGCAAAAAGACCTAACTTATTTAAATTTTTAACATTATTTAATCATATTTAATATGATTTTAAATATTATTATTAGGGTAAAGTTATTGAACTTAAACCAAAAATATTTTGCTGGAAAAAGATCCCATGCTACGAGGAATTTCATTCTGTCTTCCACCTTCTCCCTCCTGCCACCTCCTTAGCACTCAAGCTTTCCATCACTCTGCATTTTCACACTGAGCCACTGGCAGGCACCATTCCTCCTTCCTCCTGGGTTCCTTTGTTTGTTCCGACTGCTGGACCAACTCCATTTCCTGGCCATCTCTTCTTTTCCAAGAAGCTTGATGTAGTATGCTAAGATGAGGTCAGGTACTCCCTCTATCCTTGCATAACATCCCCCTCCCTTGAACTTGGCCTAGCTGATGGCTGGCAGCCATCTGATGGTGCATTTTTGTCCCCTTAGACTACTGGATGGCACATATGGTACATTTTGGAGATTATAACACCGATAATTGATTGCCTATTGCAGCCTGATAAAAGCTAGATTTTCAATCAGTGTCCAGGCATGAGTGAATGCAAGGGTGGAATTCAGTTTAGTTGTTAACCACTTCCTTCATGGGTAGTCTTATGATACAAATAGAGGGAAAACACCGAACCTTTTTAGCGCTGTGGAATTCCTAAACTCACTTTTCTGGTGTGAAAAGTTACACCAGTCACAGTGCTCAGAGGAAGATTCCTGAGTGTATAACACCATTATACAATAAGGGACCTCAAGATTCCCTAGAGAAATATGATTTCTAGGGTATTAGAAATTTGTAGAGGAAAATTGAAAGACATGAAAGTAAACATTCAGCAACCCTAGAATATTTAGACTAGAATACTTGCAACTAGGTAAGTAAGTTTTCAATATAATTATTTACTGCTGTACAAAAGCTTTTGGGCAAGTAGATTCCAGTTTGTGTTCAAAAAAGTGCATGAATAGAATGCTCTTAAAAGTGTTCCTTTCATGGCTCTTAAGCCATGCAAATCTTTCCAGGTGTACATCAGCTTTTTTTTTTTTTTTAATAAAATGGAAAGAGATGAATGAGGAAATTTGACTGTCTTCTGGTATTTTGAATTGGGCAGAAACACTCCCAGAATCTCTCATACTCTTGATTTATTTTTATGCACTGGTATTCAGGTGATGAAAAAGAAGATCATGCATCCTCAGGTAATACCTGGGTGTGACCATCTGTGCCTTGATTTCTCAGCTCTTCTTTTCTTTTTCATAGGGATTTAGGTCATATAACCTCTCCAGCCATGGTGACAATGAGGTCAAGACCATAGATTTATTTCCATTGGAATGAATTTCCTTCATTCGGTTGCATAGCCATTGCATAGCCCATTAACCTTAAGATGACAGTGTGAGAGTGTAAATTAATGATTATTCACTCACTCAATATTTTATTGAGCACCCAATACATTGGCAGGTATAAAGCTTCCGCTTGAGTAAAAACCATGAGCAAGACTGAATCTCTGCCCTGAAGGAATTCATAGCCATTAAATGGAGATGGTTCAGTAAAGAGAGATTACCATGCTGACTGATCAATCCAGAGACCATGTGTCAAGAACTTGAGTCAGGCATTATGTTTAGTGCTGACCAGCACTATGAAATGGGTAACATTTTAGGGAAGGAAACTGAGGCATAGAGAGGCCCAGTTAACTTGCCCACGGTCACACTGCTGGTGAGGGACATCTGGATTCCTACTGATTCTAGTCTCTCCTGCATTTCGGTGGAGGTAAGGTAGCAACCCTACCATGTCCCCTCAAGAAAAGAGGGATGCTTAAACAGCTTTGGAAGGACAGGGAGAACAGTAGCTAGGGCTGTTATGACAAAATCCCACCGCCTGGCATCGTCATCTATTTATCATAGTGCCGGAGGCTGGAAGTGCAGGATCAGTGTGTCTGCATGGTGGGGCCTCAGGGGGCCCTCTTCAGGGGGCAATAGCTGCTGTCTCACAGTGTCTTCACCTGGCAGAGAGAGATCTCTTCCTCTTCTTACCATGGAATGAATTTCATGATAAGAACCTCCACCTCCTGACCTCATCCAGACTTTGAATTTGGGTGAGCAGGGAGGAACCACAGCATTCCATCCATAACAAGTAGGAAGACGGTTTGTTCCAGGGAGAAGAAAGAGAAATGCCAAGTCCCTTTCTCCCAGGGAACTTTGGCACAGTTTCAGTTTTAATTTATGGAGGCGGAGGTAGGAAAACCTAGAGTGTGAAAATTTGATCCTAGAAGACTTAGAAAGATCACTGACCACTTATTTGAAAGACACAAGAGATAGAGGCAGAAGGCAGCCGAGATTCCAAATAGCCCTGAAATAAAATCTTCAATTTGCTTTTAATGATTGTTTAATTTTGGGGTGACACTCTCTGAACCTCATCTGCAAAACACAAAATAGCAATAGATATGATGATAAAGAAAATAATATCCGTAAAAGCTAAACTGCTGTATGTACAGAGGCACTTTTCCAATAAAAATAGTGGCTTAGAGAAATGAGAAGTTGGTTGATTCTCAACCAGACTGTCTGTTACCATTTCCTAGTGGGTTTAATTTAATTTATTTATTTTTGGTACCAAGGGTTGAACCCAGGGACATTCTACCACTGAGCCACACCCCCAACCTTTTTATTTTTTTTTTTATTTTTGAGACAGGGTCTCACCAAGTTGTTTAAAGACTCGCTAAATTGCTTAGGAACTCGCTAAGTTGCTGAGGCTGGCTTTGAACTTGTGATTCTCTTGCCTCACCCTGTCTAGCTGAGCTACCATGACAGGCATCCTAGTAGGTTTTAAAAGAGACTGATGCTTGTGTCCAATCTTAGAGGTTCTCATTCGGAGAACCGGAATCTTGGCCCAGGTGTAATGTTAAAGCTCTGCTAGTGCAGGGGAGATGCTGATTCAACTCACCACACCTGCCCCTGAGGTGGGGGCAGAAGGCGACCGACCCTGGAGCCAAAGAATAAGCTCTAGCTCCTCATGGTTGAGCATCAAGTGGCTTCATATGCATTGCCTAGTTCCTCATCACTGGGCCTGAGCATGCTACACCTACTACTTCTGTTCCAGGTGCTCCTTGACTTATAGCGGGGTGATGACCGAATACTCTTAACCTACTGAAAGGATCCTAAGTCAAAAATGCATTTAATGCGCCTGACTTGGCCGCACACCCTAACGCAGCAACCCAGTACGCTGCCACGTGTGGATCTTCCCTCCTCGTTGAGCTTGAGCTACCTTCAGATGCCACTGCCCAGCCGTGCCAGAGAGGATCCGAATGCACAGTACTGGCCAGGGAAAGATCCAGATTTAAAATACCATCCCCACCTAGTGTGTACTGCTTCTGCACCATTGTAAAGTCAAAAATTCATAAGTGGAACCATTGTAAGTTGAGAACAGCCTGAACTGCTGTCACGGAAGCCACCTCCTCTACTACCTCCAGTAAGGCAAAGTCACCCTTCCCAGGCCTCAGAGGGCTCCCTTCCCATCCTGAGCTGCATGGGAGGAGGAATAAGTGCGGTGATGAACAGGGATGCAATTTCAAACCCAAAGGCTCTGGCCACCTGGGCAGACACCCAGAATTTGCTTCAAGGACTGTCCCAAGGTCATGGCCCAAGTGATAGGTAGGGACTCTGCCCCTCCTGCTGGTGTGCTTCCTCCCTGGCAACTGGGCCAGTTGTTAGAGTAGGGAGGAGCATGAACTCCATTGGGTCTCTCAGGGTTCTTTCTGTGTTGAAAGATAAAAGAAAACCTCAGTGGACCGGACCGTGGGGAAAGAGGAGCAGTTGACTTTGCTTGGCGCCTCCGGCAACTGCAGAGTTCAGACGCGGACATATTGTACAATCCTTCCTTCTGCTCTGGTGCAGGGCTTTCCGTATTTTTAGTCTTTCCTGACACTGCCAAGACAAGCAGTGCATGGAGAGGAGGACAGGCTTGCTGGCCTGCACGACAGAAGCGTCTTGCCTAGAGAGATGGCAACATATGCTGGAGGACTCTGTTTGCCTGGGGGCTGGGGGAGGGGCGGCGTGCTTTGTTTTGGCTTCATTTAGAGCATTTATAGCACTTCACACTCTGTGCTCCAGGATGTGTCGGAACAGAGGATTAGCTGGATGAACTAGCTTTGTGGGTGTCTGAGGCAATATAGCAAGTTTTGAAAAAATGGATAACACTTAAGTTTATCTTTAAGCTGCAAATAAAATATTTACATTTGGGTACGTACGTACAGCAAAATAGCTTATCAAAACACCACGAATTTGGATTTGTGATCACTTGGGTTGACTTCTCCCTCTGTACTCTGAATAAAAGAAGGTTGGTGGCGTAAATTATAAGTGTGAAAAATCCAGTAGAAATTGCTAAGATGTTAACTGAACCAACTGTGTAAAGGAAAATGACCAACCCGGTTTCAGTATCATTATGAAAACAGAAATAACGGGGACGGTAGCAGACCTCAAATGGATCAGCAAGCTTTCCTTTGTTCTGCAGTGGAGTCAATCAATCGGGCACTGGCAGGGATCATTTTCTGGGTACGAAAATGGTCCACTGGTTACAGAAGGAGTCTGCACTTTATAGGTTACAATAAGGGTGAATTAATCATTGGAGACCAAGGCAGGACTTCTTGTTTGGGGCAGTCACGAAAGATGTTGTAAAAACTCCAAAATTCACTGGCCCTGGGGAAAGCTCAGAACACTGCTTGTCTTCCTTCCTCTGGGACCCGTTGTTACCCAGAGCTTCACTGTTTGCTTTTCTTCTTCCAGGATTCACCAACTCTGGGTAATGGTTAAAGTCCACAGCTCACCTTTCAGTATCTGCCTCCCTCCTTCAGGGCCCATTGTTCCTGGAAAACAGTTTACTGGGAGAGGTTTAGTGTTTGGCTAATTCCCTCCCTCCTCCAGAGCCACACATCTTTCCATTGTTCTTAGGGGTTGTCTTGTAGAAATATCATGTTCCATAACCCTTCATATACAAATCAAAACTCATGAAGACATCCTTTATTCTTTCTGGTTTCTTACCCTCTGTAACAGCAGTAATACCAAACCTCATTTCATCTCTACCTCATGAGCTCCCACTGGGTTTACCACAATAACTGCCTAACTAGTCTCCCTGTTCTATACCTTTTCCTTGCAAATCATTCTCTATGCAGTGATAAGAATGATATTGTGATACCAATTTGATCATTATCTCTGATTCGTGATGTTCCGTGTCTCCCCAGCAGCAGTGTAAGAGAGCGGCTCTCTGGAACTGCACACTTCTTCCATGGATGTTTCTGACTCTGATTAGACTGACTTTGTCTCTGGCTTTGTGAAACTCTTAGGAAAACATTAAGACCTAGCACAATGTGACTTTTCTCATTGCTACTCACCTTCCAAAAAGTGTGCTCTTGGTGCGATAGTTCATCAGGTGCTGTGATATCCCCGTACCTCCATCAGGGTACTGGCCACGAGCTGTTAAACCTGTTTGTTTTTCCCCTTCTGGGATGAACACAGGAGGGTAAGGATTATGTCTGACTCTGGCAGCTTTTGGTGCCTTGCGTGGGGAGCCCTCGGCATATGTTTGCTAAACTAAGTGGCTTCTGGTTGTCAGCCATGTGCCCATTTGCCAAGCGAGCCTGGCAAGGCTGCTCTTGGGGTCCCTGGTGAGACACCAGTTTGAGTTATTGGATTAATGTGAATGGCTTGGAATGGAACTTTTTCTAAAACAACCCACACTTAGGCTTCAGGCTGCTTTTGCCCATCATCTAAATTAACAAGATTGTGGTGTATTTTATTATATTCTAGTGAAAAAATAAACACTTGGGGCTTTATTTTTCTAACCCTTTACACAGAAATCAAAATAGGTGCCCATTCTGCTATTCACTTCCTGTCTGTGCCAATCTGCACACACACACACACACACACACACACACACACACAAAGCCACAGAGGAACACACCTACTGACATAGACTAATACACACAGATGTACTCGCACTAACACATTGACACATATGCACAGATGAACAGCCACACACACACACAAACACACACACACACTCAGGCACACTCATGCACACTCCCACATGCACATATACGAATGTGCACTCTTAATTAATAGTCCATTTGATTTCATGTTCCACGCTGTCCTGTCGTTTTGTTTTTTCCCTGAAGAATTCTTAACAGTTTCTTTTTCCCTCATTTCCTACTTAGGCCTTTTTGGATTTTGACCTTTTGGATGTACTCAAGATGCGAGTTCCTTTGATAACTGTTTGAATCTCAAATGTGAAGTTGCAATGCTTGATGAATAAAACAGGCATCATGAATATAGTTTTGCATTCCACGCGCACTTTTGTAGCGAGCTAGACAATCTCTAATGACTTGATGACACTTCTCTATGAGTAAACAACAGAATACTCCTCAAATGAAAGGAGATACGGAGTCTAAGGGAAATGTTATAAATATGAAATGGTATAGAGAATATGTCAATGTCCTATTTCAGTGTGCTCTGGGCTGATTAATTTCATTCGACATCTACTAGGATGAAGTTACTAAGTAAATTACTGGGGAAAGTAATACCACAAGGGGAAAAGTTTAATCTGTTAGGAAAATAAAGTCTAGCTGAGCCATTTACGTAACATCTGAGGTGAGACTCATTACTAGCCATCTTCCTCATTTCAACCACCTCACCCCGCCAAAGACCTCGGTTAGGTCAATTTATTTAAAATCAACCAATTTATTTAAAATCAACAGAACTTAATTTCTTTGAAAATAGTATTTGATTCTGGTCTTTCATGGTTTCAGATAAAGCTTTCCTTTAATTAATCCAAATTGTAATAATATAGATTGCGTGTAAATCTATTTACATTGTAAATCTTCATGTTTCAATAGAATTAATAAATATTCAATACTGTTTAAGTTAAACATTGAATTGTGTGAGATGGATTTTTAGATGTTTTCTCTAGGCACACTCCAAAACCATCAAAGACAAGGCCTAGCAGCTCTCACAGGCTCTCAGAAAAAACCGGGAAAGAAACTCGGGTTTCTCTGAGGTCTGTTTAAGATCTCAGCATCTGAAATAATAAGAAGACACTACCTAGACATAAACATGCTCCCCTCAAAATTGTATAAGTATACAAATAATTTTAAATGCCTACCTATATAAATAACACAATTGTTATTATGTAAAACATAATATACTATTATTGCATAAACATAATTAAATATTAAATTATATTCATTGTATATATACATATGTATATGAACTATACACACACACATATGCACATAAAGACTACACATGGGATGCCTGGGGAATCTTCTAATACATGTATTACGATGGAAAGCCTGTCTCCATCTTAGATCTATGAAATTAGAAGTTATCTGTGTCAACTGTATTGTTGATAACAATGTTTCATATTAGAGTTTTGATAATTAACAATAATCACAGAAAATATACTGAGGACTTACTGCATGCAGCCACTTTTCATATGTTATCTCAGTTAATATATACTGCAAACCTATGAAAAGATATTGCATTCCAGGTAAGGTCTATTTGAATCACCCTGTTAGTAAGCAGAAGCACCGCCACATGGATTTGACTCCCTAGAACATGCACTTAATTTTTGGGTAAGATGCTCTTAGTTTTACTTAGACAGTGACTAAACATGACCAAACCCCACAAGCCAATTCATGATTGGGAATGACCATTTTTAATTATGGAATCAAAGTGTGATGCATAGGAAAAGTATACAGTTACAAAAAGTTACAAAAGTATACAGTTATCTCAAGAAACAGGAAGTTCTAAGTTTTGAAATGTGCATGATGCTATCTGTGCACTTTTGAATGTCAGATGCATAAGTGGAAAAATAAAGTCCATGGTGACATGCCCTTGGAGGATATTTCTGTGTGGTCAAACCTCTCCAGGTAGCCAGCAAACTACTCCCTCTCTTTCTGTAAATACCAATCTGTGGTTTCTTCTTTTTAAAAGAGAGTCACAATTAAAAGTCAGGGTATTTTCCTAGAGCAGATGAGAGGACAGGACCTAGTGGTTGACAGTCTGGGGAACATCTATTCATTATTACCATTTCTTTCTTGATTTCCTTTGGCATGTGTTTTCTCAATCTTATGTCTCCTCTGCTTCTCTCTGTGTACAGACTTACCCTGATTCCTCTGCTCTCTGTGTAATCTGAGCCCTTCACTTTGGCTTACTGTTTCCCTGTGGACCCAGCTACCAGTGCTTCCTCTCAGCTCAGCTTTTGAAGTTTCCAGGTTTCCGGTCCTCAGGGAATCACCCTTTTCAAACTTGTAGGACAGAAGGTGTGGTTTGGAGGTCACCAAGTATTGGCTCTCTAGCGTCAGCTGTTTGCTCTCACTTATTTGTGTTTTGGGAGTTTAGGAGTAGCGTGATATGATATAAAAACATGGCCAATGATTTCTTAGAAGGTTAGTGGACAAGGATCCCATGGGAGATGGTATAATATCTTTTGGGATCTTTCTGTATTAGTAATCTACTTTGCTAAAGTATGACTGTTATATGCACTGTAAGCCATACAAGAGACTTTTTACCTCGATGGAACATAAAAAAACATGTACAAGCCTTTCTCGGGGAGTAAATTCAGTTTCCTATTTTGAGCCCATTATCACCTGATTGTAAGGACAATGAAACTTGAACAAAAGCCACAATAAAAACTACCACAAAATGTCATTCATTGGTCTTTTTATATAGATTATGAACAATATTTCTAATAGATCTAAATAATGAATATAAATATCTATATTTTACAAGAAAAAGAGACAGAGGTTCAAGAATCTTCAGTGACTGGTCCACAGTTAAGAATGTTAAGAGTGTGGTGAACACTCCAGACCCTCTGATTCCCAAACCTATGTTTTTCTACTATTTTTTATTATATCAATAATACTTTCAAATTGTAACAGTCAAATGTACCTTAAAGAAATAGGAGATAAATGCCCTACTATATTCATACAGATATCAGCCATTTCTGTTTCTTTGCCCTCATTTCTTAAGTTTCAGGAGTGCTCTTATGTCTTTTTTCCATTAGCCTCTAGAACTTCCTTTAGTGTTTCTTACAGAACCGGTGTGATGTGATAGATTCTGTTTTCCTTCTTCACCTTTATTTCTCTAAGATATCACTAGATGGAGAGTTTTAGGTTGACAGGTCATCTCTTTGGGCACCTTGAAAAGTTTGTATGGTGAAACAAATGGTGGTCCATGCCTATAATCCCAGCTGCTTAGGAGGCTGAGGCATGAGGATTGCAAGTTCAAAGCCAGCCTCAGCAACTTAGGGAGGCCTAAATAACTCAGTGACATGCTGTCTCAAAATACAAATTTAGAATAAAGGGCTGGGGATGTTGCTCAGTGATTAAACACTCCTGGGTTCCATTCCTGATTACCGCCCCTGCACCCCACAAATAATAAAATAAAAAAGTTGTACTGTCTTTTGGCCTCCATCATCTTTTTTTAAAAAAATTTTTTTAGTTGTAGATGAACCTTTATTTTATGTATTTACATGCTTTGCTGAGGATCGAACCCAGGGCCTCATGCATGCTAGGCAAGTCCTCCATCACTGAGCCACAACCCCGCCCGTCCTCCATCATCCTTGATGAGAAATTTTCAGTCATTAGGATTGCTATTCCCTGTATGTAGTGTGTCATATCTTCCCCTTCTGGCTTTATCTATAGTTTTCAGTAATTTTATTTTTATGCATTAGTACTAATTTCTTTGAATTTTTCCTCTCTGGATTTGTGTGTATGTGTGTGTGTGTGTGTGTGTGTGTCTGTGTGTGTGTGTGTCTGTAAGTTTGACTTTCACCACTTTAGGGAAATTTTTAGACATTAATTTTATATTTTCCTACACTATTATCTCTTGCCTCCGATGACAGTCAATTTACTTTTGATATTCTCCCCCAAATCTCTGGAATTACACTCATGTTTGTTCATTATTTTTTTCCCTTGCTATTCTTCCTATTGCTGGTGATTGCACAAGTTCCAATACAGAACTTCACAGTCACTTCCTCAGCTCTCTCCCCTGGGGGTTTCCTTCATATCCTCTGGCTTCTAGAGTCCACTTTTCCCAGTTTCTCTGGCCATTAGGACTGAATTCTCTTATTAGAGTTTTGGCCTTCTGTGCTGTGGTGCAATTGCCTACATTTGGGCCACAGGACTAAACAGCAAAAGAAAGGAGACCATCTAACAAGGCCTCCGCCACTGTCACTACAACACAGGTCCCTTCTGCTTCCCCTGAAGCAAGGGTCAGATCACCTTTCAAAACCTTTAATGATCTCTCCTCCACTGGGTGCAGATCTGTGTATGAAGCTGATCTGGAGGTGCCCCCACCCCCACCGCCATTGGCTTGCAGGGGCCTCTTTCTCTTGATCTCTGTCCACACTGATGCACTTAACTAATTTTTTTTTCTTTGTTATTTGCCCTTTTCACCGTTGCCTGGTTCCTAATTTGGCTTGCCTTCAGGCCAAATCCAGGTGGAGAAAAATAAAGAAAAAGAGAAAAACAAAATGTGAAAACCCTGCTCAGTCAACTTGACCTTTCTGATTTCCCTTCTCAATCCACTGGCTACTATTCACTTGGAGGGTCTTCGGCCCGTTGTTGGTCATACATATCCAGATTTAGTTGTGATCGGCAGAATCACAAAATGAGATCCTTATTCCTTGGACTGCGTCTTGGTCGTGTTTCTCTCCCCCGAGCACGTGCTTGGCACAGAGCCCACCGTGTGATAGACAGCGCCAACCATTCTGCAAGTGAAGTGAATGAAAATGAAAAATGTGAGACTCATCACTTATCCCTTAAAGTCTGGCAAATATTTGGCCTGTCGTCTGCCACTCTCACTTCCCACGCTCAAAGCTGCCATTGATGATGCTTGTTCTTTGGTCTCCACTAGAGATCTGTTCCAGGACTGCAAGAATACCCAACACCCATGAATACTCAAGCCCCCCTAGATGAAATGACATGGTATTTGTATATCCTCTGCACATCCTCCCTGATCTTTAAACCATCTCTAGATGACTTAGAATACATAATGCAATGTGCATGCTATGTAACTAGTTGTTATATAGATCGTTTAGGGGTTAATGCCAAGGGAAAATTGTCTATGCATGTTCATTGCAGGCATGGTTTTGCTTTTTAAATATTTTCTATCCAAGGTTGGTTAAACCCTTAGATACAGATCTCATGCATTTTTAGGGACAACTGTATTTCTTTGCTGCTCTACTCCTTGCTGAGCCTAAAAACAGCTGCAGGATACTTTTAATAGCAGAGTTGGAAGCACCCGGGAGTGAGGTAAATGCTGACCTTTTGTTCTCATCGAGGTCAGAAACCCTCCAGCCTTCCTCTCCCATTCAGCTGTGAGGGCTTCTCAAATCTCATCTGGCCATCCTCTGTTCTCCAAGGTTCCAGCTGATTGATATAGTTCTTCCTTGCAAGCAGAACTGTTCAGAAAAATGACTTTTCACTTTGCAATAAAGTTTCTGTTTTTTTTAATTATAATTTGACAAATATGTTTCACTGAGTTTTTTTTTCTTTTACATGAACAAGAAATCATTTTCTTCTTTTAGCCATAGGGAAATGGTGACTTTGTTTAATAGATTGGTAATTATCCAGCTCAAAAGAGATTATTAGAATTCCTTTTCATTTGATTACTATATATCTCCAAACTTACAGTCCATTTATCAGCAGCTGCATCCATTCACTTGGCCTTGCTTGTCCTTGACTATGAGACGCTTGAGCTTTTCCTTTTTACTCTTCCTAAATACAAACATTAATAGAATGTGGTATTCCTTAAGTATATCTGATATAAAATTTCAGGTTTTTTTTTAAACAGACCTGAATAAATCTTTTTATAATTGTCTTGGTCATTTTAAAATTTTTATTGCCCTAGTTATTTCCAAATGAGCTATGATCTAAATAGAAATGTGTTTTTTCTTAGGGGCTTGGGGTGATTATCATTAGCTTTCAGAGAATCATTTTTGTACAAAGTGCTTGGCAAGTGTTTGTGATATGAATGTCTATTCGTGCCTTTGTACATTTGCTGGGAAATACCCATGTCTAACTAGCAACTGGCACTTGCTCAAGAGAGCTTGGTCTGGAATTTTAAGTGTTGCCACTTTTAAAATGGGGAATCTGGTCAGGAAAATGAGCTCCTCTTGTGTATGAGGTATGTGTGTGGTACAAATTCTGAACATAAGTTGGGCACAGTGGCACATGCCTGTAATCCTAGCAGCTCTGGAGGCTGAGACAAGAGAATCACAAGTTCAAAGCCAGCCTCAGCAACTTAGCAAGGCCCCAAGAAGCTTTAGTGAGACCCTGTCTCAGGAAAAAAAAAAAAAAAGTGCTGGGGATGAGGCACAGTGGTAAAGTGCCCCTTGGTTCAATCTCTGGTACCAAAAAAATAAACAAAAGAAAAGAAAAAAATTTGGAGCTCAAGATTTATTGAAGGTCACCATCATTGTCATCACTGAGTCCAAGGTCACTGGTAAGAAGTCCTGTTTAAGATAATTCAGGACCAGAGCCTGGGATTTCATCTAGCAGTGCTAAGATACTTACCATGTGACAGCCTGCTGTGTCCATGATCTAAGTGTATTTTTCTTTCCTTCTTTTCTCCGGTGATGTCCAGTTTATCGTGGTTTCTGGGCAGTCTTGATGCTCCTGGGGGTGGTCACAGTGCTGACCGCCAGCTTTCTGATTATCTGCGCGGCCCCCTTCGCCAGCCACTTTCTCTATAAAGCAGGAGGAGGCTCCTACATTGCCGCAGGTATGTATGGTGAAAAGGGTGGGATTCTGGCCTTGGATTTTCTCTATATGTTTGTGATTCCATTTCTAGATATATGTCTAGATTCTGATCTTCTAGTAATAGTGATATAATAATGTGCATGTGCAAAAATTCCCAGGTGCTAGCTGTGTGTCTGACTCTGTTTTGCACGTGTCACCACAATAACCCTCTTGACTCACTGGGTTGTCATTACATAACAAGAACACGGAGGCTCAGAGGGGAGAGGTCAGCAAGAGCCTTTTTATCTCTCCTGCTCCATTGATTCTCTATCGGTAGAACAACAGAGGTCACAACATGTCAGGCTATAGGTACATTTTGTATGCTCTTAAACACATAGCTCCTTGATGATATTTTTGAAAGATATATCAGCATGATTTACTTATAATATGAAAACATGTTTTTCTACATCATCACCACTGAGTTTTCTTAATTGTGGTTCACCTGCATTATCTAAACACACACTTTTCTGTGCAACACCTGCATTTATTTAAGTTGCATTCCAACACATTTTTCTAATTTCTGCAAAGAGGATCATAATATAGATAGAAAAACATGAGAAAGATGACTCTTGTGAATTGTCTTTTTCATTTAATTAGGAAGTAAAACCAGACCACTCTTATGAAAATATAAGCACAAGGCTGGTATTTGTAAAGGTAACAATTGTGGAAAGGTAGATGGGCTCTGATATGACTGGACCAAATTGCCCGAGACTGTGCTGTATTTCGGCATCAGGTCAGACAGAGCATTTCTATGGAGACTGTAGTGACGGGTGATGAGAACAGAGCGGGGAGCTTTGTCACCTTTGTAGTCATTGCTAGGACAGCTCGTGAGGCTGCCATCGTAATTTAATCAATGGTCATTTAGCAAAACCCTCTATATAATATGATGCTTAATTCTGCTGAGAACATAAAACAATTATCAGATTGTCCTCTGTAAAAAGCCAAAAGAAAAAAAAAGTCACTCTGAGAAGAAGCCTGTTTAACTGACCTTTTCTTCCATTGGCTTTACCCACCAGGGCTTGTCAGTTTTTAGTGATCCTTTTGGGTTGAGGTAGAAGTCACACACCATACAGTTGACCATTTTGAAGTATATACTTCAGTGGTTTTTTTTTATATATTCACAGATGTGTGCAAATATCACCATGCTCTGGATTCAGAACCTTCTCAGTGTGTCACAGACAGGCCCCAGGCTTCCTTCCCCTTGCTCCCTACCTGCCCTGAGAAGCCAGCAGCCTGCTCACGATCACCCTGGTTTGCTAACTTCACATAATTGGACTCATATACCTGTGGCCTTCATGTCTGGCTTCTTTCACTTAGATATCAACATTTATAATCTCTCTGCTTTAATTCATAATTCTGTAAGACCAAACCCATTATGTGTGTTCCCTAGCGTCTTCCTCACCAAATAGTTTATCTCCCCTACACCACATTTTATCCTTGACTCCAACAAAATTCTAGTTTGAGTGCATGTTTGTCTTCCTAGAAATAAAGTCACTTTTTTTTAAAAAGGATTTGTTTTTTTATTTCTTTGGCTGTTTGTATTTTTGGTGGTGCTGAGGATTGAGCCCAGGGTCTGGCCTGCACCAGGCAAGCCTCTGCCATTTAGCAACACCCACCCCCACTTTTCTTATCTCAGTTCCTTATCAAAGGGAATATGTAATCACAATAGTACTAACACATCATAAGTAGCACATTTGTTTTAAACTTTTGTTTGATCCTGGGTTTAATCCTGTTATAGAATTGCATAGGAGTTTTTATGTGTGTATTTAGTATTTTTGAAAGATAGTTATTTTTTGTCATTTTTTTAATTTTATAATTTGTGCAAGGAAGTAGTATATCCGGAGAATTAAACTTGGCTGAGAATATTGCAGGAAGACTAAGCAAGCGCCTGCTATGTACTCACATAATCCTAAAAATGTCACCAGGGGATTTTCTTCATTCTGCAGGTCTCCTGTTAAATATCCTAAAGACTTCCCTTCTTTGTGCTTCATGCAGATGACCCCTGAGAGTTTTTCAGTATCTGGGGGTTCTGGGTATCCTATTTTGAAAGCCAGACAACTAGATTATTATGAGAATCCTTTCTTTAAATTTGACTTTTAATTTCCTTGATGAGACAATTCTATGTTCTTTGTGTCTGATCATTTGTTTTGCAAGAGCAGAGAGAAATATTCTGTTGCATAAGATAAAATGTTACTATTCATTGTATGATCTTGGGCAGGAAAAGTCATGTGCTTACAGATAAGTAAAGATGATTGTCCACTAGCAATTTCTTCCACTAAAGAATCCTTTAAAGCACTTTTGACGCCAATAAATCAGCCTTCAACACTTCTCCACAGAAGGATTTTTAAAATCTTATAACTGTGTATTATTAACAATCCCTGGTAATAAGGATAGGCATTCTACTCCTTCAAAATCAAAGATGAAAACTTACACACTATCCTGGAAAAGATGAAGAAAAAATGGAGGATTTTTCTTGTGCTAGGTTTGTCAGCCAGCCAAGTTCTTTTCTGTGCTACATTTAATACAGATCCATGCATGTAGTCATTTACTGAGCTAAATCGAATTGAATTTCCAATGCTTTCTTTGGTTAGACTTTATATTTTCAAAATGAAGACATCTCAAAGAATGTCTAAATCTCCTTCTTTTAGGGCCTGCCTTGCCATCGCCCACCTCGTCTCCTGTGCCTGCTCTGTGCCAGCCTTGTGCTCTGCAGAGCAGTTAGGAACAGGTGCAGCGCGGGCTCAGGGTGCTTGTGGCTGCTTTATCAATGCCACAAACAGGACTGGGCACTCTTTATTTAGGCAGATGGCCTTAGGGAAGGGCACGGCCAGATTCCAAATGGCCATGGCTGGGTGTGTGCACATAGAAAGACTCTTTGGCATCAGAAAGATGACTGCTTTGGGGCATTCCATGCTTGGCAGATGATGCCGATATCACAGCTGTGGGATGGGAGCGGAGGGTGGGCTCCTGGTTTTCTCCGCCCGTGCTGGGCCAGCAGTCTCGGGGCCAGGCTTGGGGGACAGCTTCTTCCTCAGGCAGGGCAGGCCGTGTATTTCCTGGGGAGAGTCAGTTCCTCACAGCGTATACAGTCATGGTCAGGACATTGCAACCCCAAGCTTGTGTTTCAGTGACTTGTTATTCACCTCAACAAACCTGAGCAACCACTGTGACCTGTTTTCATGTGGACTCATGGAGAATTCTGAAAGGGGTTGACCTTTGTCTTTACTTGCCAGAGGGAAAGCATCCACCCTTTATCAGGGGAGACAGGAAAGCTGCAGAAGGAGTTAGAATGGGTAGGCGAGGCGGTCCAGACATTGGGGTTATACAGAGAAAGCCACCATAGAGCTGGTACTTCCTGATTCCAAGGCCACAAAGGAGCACCAGGACACCTTTTGCTGTTTGAGGAAAATGTGGGAGTATACGAGAAAGGATTAAGATACTGATATCGAAGGACAAACACCCAAAACCAGAAATGGGCATTTGCAAGCATTATCAGGGTAGAAATGCTTTTCATACTTGAAATCACACGGTCTGGGATGGAGGTCTGGAACGACAGTAGAGATGGACAGTCTGTCACCTGGACGCTGGGAATCGGGAGCATCTGCACCTCAGCCAAGTTTCTTGTTAACCCCTGGGAGTGATGAGATGACGTAGACGCCTGGTAATTCAAAGGATGAGACCAGCTCCAGGCCCAGGTGTGTTAAAGGAAGTAAAAGCTCCTTTTGCCGTAGTCTCCTTCTTTTGTGCTGACAGAGGCAAAGCTTTGGCTTATCCCCTGGCACGTGTCTGTTTGCTAGGTCCCATTCTGCGACTTTCCCTCTGGGGCAATGGTTTCCTGGACTGTGATTGCTGATCAGGGCCGTGGGTAGAGCAAATTATCATGAGCCGTGGAAATCCTCTATCACGTGGGACAAACAGCCCGATGCCCAGCCTCCTGTGGACACTCTGTCCCTCCTGCTTAGAGATGTTTTGTAAATGGGGAGTGCTGTGAGCCTCCTAAAAAACCTAGTCTAAGAAAGGCCAGTGGAATTAAAAGGAATAGAACAATTGCCATGGGATTATATCCCTCACTTAGTTACTTAGAAGCCAGGGGACGTAGTTCTGAGGTCACTTTCCTCCAGTTGAGAGATGACACGGCTCACACAGAGGCACTCCATGTCATGCCTGTCTTCCTCCAGATAAAGAGGAGTGTGGCATTGCTCAGAGCAGGAGCAGGGGACGGTACACGGAGGCACAGAAGACCCAGAGCAGGAAGGGATTAGGAAAGAATTGCTGACCTGGAGGCACCCACGTCTCCTCTGCATCTGGGCCTGTGCCTCTGCATCCAGGAAACTCCAGCCTGTCAACAGCCACCGGCCACTGACGCCAAAGGGGACTCTGTGTGAAAGAACAGGCCTGGGTACAAATACTTGGCGATGGTGCCTTTCTAAAGCATCTGTGTTTTAGCAGTGGCTGTAGAAACAGGCTTTCAGGTGGAATCAGAAGCCCCACTTTCCAACAGGGAATGGACTATTTCCCCAAAGCTCAGGCCTTCACCTTTTTACAGCCCTGGTGTGTTGGAGATGGGTGGAACACGAAAAAATTATTCATAAAAATGGTTTGTGCCTGGCCTACCTGCCACCCAGGAGGACTTCTTACAGTAGAAATAGCCTCCTAGTTTTAATGATCTAGAGAAGAGCAGTTTGGATTTCCTCAGGGCTTCTTGTAAGCAAGACCCGACATTCTGGGCCATGCTCTAACTCCTGTCCAGACAAATCTAGGGATCAAGAGGCCAGATCAAATATAAATTTGGTGAAATTTTTCTGGAAAACCTTGAACTTCAAATTGGAGTTAATACACTTCCCCTAACTCTCATATCTTCCTCTTTAAAAAAAAAAAATCTGTTTTCTTCTGAGAATTAGAGCTAAGGCTGGTAAGTGAAGATTTTCACTCAAATGAAATCCTAGTTATCCTCAAGTTTATGTAAGGGTCTGCCGTGTGCCTTGCAGTGTGCTGCCTGTTGTCCTATTTGGGAATTTATCTAGAAAAGCTGTTAGATTACAGTGTGGGAAGGCTTTCCTTCACGTGAGTGCAGTTTTGCTGACATCCTCAGTCTGACATTTTTCATAAATGTCAAGTGCTAAAATCAACCTTGTTCAATATTACATAGGAAATAGTTGCAAAGAGTTTTAATTGCAAACATATTTTGAAATGTTACTACTTTTCTTTCCCAGAGTTTTCCATGAGTGTTTTTTCCCTGCCCTCTCCCACCAGTGCTTTTCAGTTTAAATGTGTCTGACAGATTCTCAGAACCTATTTCCAGTGGGGTGTTCCCATGTGTGACATGTGGAGAGGGGACCCAAAGCCCTAGAGGAAGAATTCCAAATGCACATTTCAAACTCCATTCTGAGCTTGGAACCTCTCAGCCGGGGCAAGTGGGAAGGGCATGAGTGGGAGAAGAAGCAGAGACAGAGTAGTGGTTTCTCCAGGGAGAGAGGTGGCTGTCCTGAGCGCCCCTTCACATGGCTCTTCTGTGTCCTTGTTGGAGACGTTCTGGGCCATGCTCTAACTCCTGTCCAGACAAATCTAGGGATCAAGAGGCCAGATCAAATATAAATTTGGTGGAATTTTTCTGGAAAACCTTGAACTTCAAATCGAAGTAAATACACTTCTCCCAACTCTCATATCTCCCTCTTTAAAAAAAAATCTGTTTTCTTCTGAGAATTAGAGCTAAGGCAGGTAAGTGAATATTTTCACTCACATGACATATTATTATGGGGTACAATAAATCTTCATTAATTTCAGGGATTTTTCAGATAAGTAATATGTCAAGATTATTACTGGCCATGGAAAGACAGAATGAATTCCCACAGTTTTATTCTTTTTCTAAACTCTCTATGTTAGTAGCATCTACTATTTACTCAGTATAGTAAGAATTTAATTTGCCTTTCATTCCACATCTCCCCACAAATAGTCAATTTGATCAAAAACAACTAGAATGGCTAAAGTTTTTTTTGGCTTTTTAACTCAATTGTATAATTTTTATGAGACTTTTTTTTTTCTTCTTCACATTTTCTTGTTATGGAAAAAGGCCCATTTGGTATAGTCTTATTAGAATTACCATATTGACTTATGCTCAGGGCTTGTTCTAGAAATAATTTTTACTTTCTATAACTAAAGGCCTGGTAGAGAGGGGCAGGTGACTTACTTGACTGCACTCTTAAAGCAGAAAACTTCCTTATTGTGAAGTAGTAGAAGTCTGGATTCATCTTCTGTTCAAGAGGTTCAGTACTAGGACTGTGGGATGACTGGTGCCACCTTGTGGAGAGTTGTAGTAAGACACTGAGGTAATCATTTCCTCACTTTAGTTCTTAGAACTAGAAGGGGCCATGGGAGATGATTCTTTTGCTTCTTGGCCATCCTGAAATAACTCAGTCACATGCAAAGCTTTAAAAGATTTCAGAGAGTGATAGTTTCTAGACATTAGCAGTAGCTCATGCCAGAGCTTAAGAAGGATGATGATAGCAAACACAGCCTAATGTTTATCAGGTGAGGCTATGTTTCAAGTATGGTGCCAGGTGTTGTGTCTCATTCCGTGCCTCAAGACTGTTTTCTGAAGGGACACTTGCCCTTCATTTCTATTTTCCCAATGAAGACAGTTAGATGAAGAAGTAACAAAACTTCTCAAGTGTACTGAGTAAAGTGTAGAGTTTTCTGGCCACTGAAACTTTAGGGTGAGATTTGAACCATTGTGGTCAGAATCCAGGCTTGTGCCCATCAACAATACCCTGAGGGCTGGGGCTGGGGCTCAGTGGTAGAGCACTTGCCTAGCATGTGTGAGGCACTGGGTTTGATTTGACTCAGCACCACGTATAAACAAATAAATAAGTAAAAGTCCATTAATAACTAATAAATACTTTTAAAAAAACAATGTCCTGAAAATCAGTTATTGTGAGTAATAACATTCAATGAAACTCTGCTTTCCAGGTTAAATCCTAATTGTAAGGATGCCTAAAACCTCAGGATCATAATTGTCAATAGAGAACAGAGTATTGAGTATACAGATGTATATCTGATAATTATCATGCCAACCTAAGAAAGTCAGAAATGTTTGGGAAATCCAATATGCTTTATGTGGGTTCAAAAATATGAGTCTGGAAAAATGAAAGAGAAGAGGCAATTAATGAGTTTGGAAGGTGGTGTGGAAAATTCAAATTAATGAATTTGGAGTGTGCAGCAGGGAATATTGGGAAATCAGATAGGTGTAACCAGGATATTACTATGTAAGGGATTGCAGTTGTCTCAGACAATTGGAGAAAAATCAGCAGGAAACAAGTTCTGAGAAACTGAAGAATGGAGGGAAGCAGGAGTTGTTCTACATTTTTCTGAAATATGGTATATCAAAATGAGCATAAGCTTAGTATAAGAGAAAACAATAGCCTATTAATGTAAAGAAGAAAGAACTAATTGTTACAAAACACAATCCAAACTATTTTTTAAAAATTGAGCTTATTTTCCCAGAAAAACTATCTCATTCTTTAATGAATGCAGTAATTATGAGATTGCTTTGGATATAGGTTACAATATGATGATGAGTTTTACGTTTTAACAAATGTAGAATTGGCAATCTCCCTTTTTCTTTATCTAACGTGTAGAGAGAAGTGTACGTGCTGGACCTGGGGATCCAGCTCTGAGAGCAAGTCCGCCTGCTGGATCCCCATCCTTTGCTAGTATGATACCCGGGGCTCCTGGGGACTGAGAAAGGCCTCAAGCACCGCAATTCTTAAGGTTTCTAGCACATAAAAGGAGAAAACAGGCTTGCAAATACCTGGCATTTCAAAAGTGCTTGTGTTTAATTACTTAATGCTCTATACTTCAAAAAATGCATAGGTGAAATGACCCTATATGTGATAGTCCCCTGCCACGCTCAGGGAGTATATTCTAAGATTGCCCATGAATTCCTGAAAACGATACATAATATGTTTTTTTTTCCCCTATGCATGTGTCCTGATGACAAAGTTTCATTTCTAAATTAACCCATTTTGTCCCATTGTTACAGATGTGGAACATCTAAAACACTTACATATAGTATATAATATAATTATACAATAATGATAATAGAATTATGTAATTAATAATTGTAATGATAATTAATATTAATTAACATAATAATATATATGTTCTAGATTAACATTTCCAACCTATATTAATGCTCCTGTATTAATTTTATTGAAATATTTATAAAATTAAAAACCTGAGGCATAATGGGTTAAGCACAGTAAGAAATTGAGAGCAATAACTACCAAATAAAATGGAACAATTGCAACAATATACAGTAATAAAAGTCATTTAAAATTTATGAATTACTTATTTCTAGAATTTTCAATTCAATATGTTTGGCCTACAGTTGACCCTGGGAATCTGAAACCATTGAAAACCAAACCACGGGGTAATAGGGAACTGTTATAGAATATCATTTGCAGATATCATCCAAAGTCTAATTGGGAGTCTTTCCTGAATGCAGGACTCCAATCCAATAATCCCCGTGGGCCCCAGGGCATAGTATGAAGCCGCCTGCCGGTCTTCACAAAGCCAGCTTCTTCTCCTTTTTGATCCCCTAATTGAGGGTCCCCAAGTATTTTGAGAGTCACTTCTCTTTCCAAAGGAGTCCAGGAAAAAAAATGGTGAGAGAGTGAGTGATGCTGTGTTCCCAGGTTGAGACCTGGTGACAGTGTGCATTTTGCACTTAAGCTGCATGATGTTCATTTACATGTCATTTTAAAATGTTGCCAGTAATAATGAAAGTTTTAAAATGAATGAAGGGACTAAAAACAACCAGTCACAAAACAATCCTTGTGCCTCAGGCACTTGGAAAACTTAATCACTCTGAGTGCTTTTAAGCAACTGTCAAAAGTTTTGTTTGGAAAACTGTTGTTTGAGGGAAGATAATTAAGGCAATTTTTAAAAGAACTGTGTTCTCAGTCAGCTTTAGCAAGTCTCATTGAAGAGAAGGGAAGGACCTTTAGCCTGTGGACTTCAGGTCTCTACCTACTCTATCAGTAGGACCTGGTGTTCTTAGTGCAATTAAAAAACAAAACTATTTGTCTAAGCAAATGCTGTCCATCATTTCAAAACTCTCTATATATCTTAGAACATAGCAAAGCAACATATCCCTAGTTGCTTAATTCTTAAGAGTTGAAATCAAGAAGCAACTCAATTGTTCATCCGAAGATGACCAGATAGACAAGTTGGGGTGTACTCAGGCAATGGAGTAGCACCTCCAAGGCACAGATGAATTCTCAGTCGTTATGGTCAGTAAAACAGCTGAAAGCATCAGGCAGCATATCATTATGATTTCACTTACAGGATGTTCTAAGGGCAAAACCACGCCATTGTGATAGAGGCTTTGGTGGGTGGGGAAATGATGGGCACACAGGACCCCTCTGAGTGAGGAGTACATTGTCAGTGGGTTGGGACTACACTGGTGTTTACATTTGTCAACATTTATCAGATCACACACTGGGAATATGTACATTTTACTCTATAAGGCATACATAATTAAATGAATAAGAAAGAGAGACAAGAGATGGGAATGTCTTCACCCATTAGAAAAACCTTCAGACTATTGGGGTTTAATATAATACCTTCAAATATCAAGAATAGGCTCATTGAATGAGTGCTCATATGAGAAAGATTAAAACCTGAAAAAGCTCCCCACAGGCATGTTGTTAGTTGGCTGTTCAGTGTCCAGCAGGCAGATGTAGGAAAAGCATTCATGATCACTGCTCCTCTGATTTTTTTTTTTTTTTTTTTTTTAGTATTGAGGATTAAACCCAGGGGCACTTAACCATGGAGCCACATCCCCACCCTGCTTTTAAATTGTTTATTTAGAGACAGGCTCTCCTTAGGTTGCTCAGGGCCTTGCTCAGCCGCTGAGGCTGGCTTTGAACTTGTGATCCTCCTGCCTCTGTACTTGAGTGGCTGGGATTACAGGCGTGTGCCACTGCACCCAGCCATGATTACCATGCTTAATGAATTGCTATGCTGCTTCTTAGAAAATTAGAGCAAACACATCCCTTATAAGTTTTCTCTTGGCTAAAGTTCACCACTCTCCTAAGGCTGCTCTCCTTGACATTCTCACACCCCCCAGATTTTGTCTTTGTCTCTGTGCTTAGCACAAACTCCCCTGCTAGCTCACCAGCAGTTCCACCTAAAATTTTACCTGCCCCCGCCCCTCCACTGCCTCCTTATTTTTTCCCTGTTGCTGGGAGGTCGTGAATGTCTCCATCCTAATGGCCACACCTGCCTTCCAGGTCTAGTCTGAGATGTGCCTCAGGGGAAATGTGTGACCCTGGTGGACAACCAATCAGAGCAGACCTCACTCTCATCTTCTGAAAATAGCCTCAATGAGTAAGCTGATGCTATCGTCTCCGGATTTTATGATGTTTACTTCATACTTCTCTGTGGATGCGCTTGCTGGATCACATCCTGTGTCTAGTGTGCTTGCACCCTCCAAGTAGAGGAGAGACATTTTCTAATTCTAAATTTCTTTCCACCTTCTCTTCCTTCATAACACATTTTTTTTTTTAAAATTACAACATCCAACAGCCTTTCTTAAGCCTATTGGAAGTTGACATGAGTTGCCACTGTATTTGTCTGGAAGCCAAAGAAGAGGCTCGAATTGATGCTTCTTCCCCAAGCAGCTGATCACTGCCTTTGATTTAATCTAAATCACATTCAGAGAAAGTTTAGTTATATCCAAATGGTTCAAGTTCAAGTTTATCCTTCTTAAATAAATTTAAAACACCCTCTCTTTAAAACAAAAGCATGTCTGTACAAGACAAGAATAAAGAAGTTCCATTTGCCTAATTTTTTTGTTTTAGAAGAAAAGTTTCATTTCTGTGGCTAATTTTCTCCCAAGGGAAAGTATTTTTAAATCTGTTTTTTTTTTAATAAAAGCAGTAAAAAAAGATTTTTACAGCATGCATTATTTTATGTTCTTGTTTTTGTGAAATATTAAGGAGGCACACTTTTATTTCTCAGTATTTGACCTGGACTTGGGGTAATTCTCATGTTTTTGTTCCATATGGTGATTGTCATATGACGTTTATGTATATTTTATATTTTGTTTTCATAGTTCAATTACATTCCTATGTCTATTTGTGATGCAATTTTATATGTCCATTGTCTCAAAAAAAGAGTTCCTTTGGGAAAATTTCTTAACTTTGTAAGATAATCCATGCAAATTCATAAGTTTGAATGATTTTTCCACATGGTACCAATAAGAGACTCAGTGTTCTCTTTGTGCCAATTATTCGCCCCTGGTTTTATTATGATCATAAATCTTCTTGGGCTTTGGTGCACATTTTTTTTTCATCATGTTACTTTTTTTTATTAGTTGTAGATGGACACAGTACCATGTTTTATTTTTATGTGGTGCTAAGGATCGAACCCAGTGCCTCACATGTGCCAGGCAAGTGCTCTATCACCAAGTACAACCCCAGCCCCTCGTGTCAAGTTTTGACTCTGCCTCCAGTGACCTATGTCATGAATTTTAAAATTGGACTTTAAAAAAATAGTATCATAAAATTTAATTGTAAATAAATTTGTGCTTTAAAAATATATGATAAAATTTACAAATAATATTATTTAAAAACAAATTGCTACCTAAATGTTAGCAATAATTCCTATTCCTGCTAAAAATCACTGGGGCAAATGAGTTGGAAATGTAACTTATCTGTTCCTTCAGCCAGTTATTGTTTCTATTTATATAAATGAGAGTCTTAAGAGATATTGAAAGATCTACAGATCCCCAACCCAGAATGAACCACGCAAGATACTGGATGCAAACAGCAGGAGGCGTTTATTCTCACACAGGCGCCTGCGGGTGCACAGCAAAACCTCAGCCAGAGCTTCGGTGACTGGCACACCCGGGCTCTGGGGTACAGAGTTTTTATAGGGAACTATAGGGAACTGGGGGTTAGTTTTCAGCTTAGCACAGCAACAGTCTCTCTATTAGTTCCTCTGAATCCAGCCTTTAAGTCACCTGGGGGGTAAACTTGTTCTTTCACCTAAGATTGCACTCTGTCTCACTCTGTTCCTGTTTTTGCCCTGTTTGCTTAAGTTTACTTTTTCTTTCTGTCTGAGTTATCTACTTGGGACATCTTGTGGTATCAGGGTGCAAGATTTGAACTTCTCTGTTCCTATACTGCAAGGCTTAGACTTCCCTATTCTTGTGCTGGGGTCTTTCAATATCAAGGAATAATAGTCTTCTATTTTGTCCCAGTGGGGACATTCTGCGTGGTAGGTGGACCACATCAAGGCTGTTACTGCCCATTAATAGTCACGCTGTCCCACCAAAGGGAGACAGGTACTGCTGGGTGGATGCACACCCTCACTCCCCTCCTCCCTGTCTCCCCCTCCTCTATCTTCCTCCCAACCTACAAGGCCACAGACTTCTGCCACACTTTTGCTTTCAAGTCATTCATTTGGGCTTGATGAAGACTATCTCCAGTTTAACGTCGGAACTGCGAATCCTTTCACCCAGAGTCTCCATTTGAGTTTTGCTAATGTCCCATCAATGTCTTTGTTGCAGAAGGATCTAATCCTGAATTGTGGATCCTCTTTCCTTGTTGTGTCACTGGAGTCTCCACCAAACCAGAGCAAGTCCTTCAGTGGCCTTCATGACCTTGACACTTGAAAAAATAAAGGTCTTTGATTTTGTAGGATGATCTTGAATTTGGGTGTTTGCTGTTCCTTTGTGACTGAACTTGGGCTTTGCATTTTGGGGTACACTCTCACAGCAGTGATGCTGTGTTCTCCCCAGTGCGGTCCATCGAGTGACATGTGGTGTTGATTTGTCACAGCCCTGGTGATGTTAACTTTGATCACTTGAATATGGTGGTCATTCACTGCATTTCTTTAGGATACAGTTAATATATCCCCCTTTAAAACTAGCAAGTATTTTGTGGAGAGAAATTCTGAGCCTATGTAAATATCTTTTTATTCTATCCAAACTCAACTCCTGTTTTAGTGTCCCTTTTAGTTTCTTATCATTAAATGAATGCCAAGTGGTGATCTCTAATTCTTCCATTTCTTCTACATTCATTATTTGGTTTACTACTATTAGGGATAGCTTTCCCGTCTCTGCATTTATTTATTCACTAATCTGTTTCTATTTCTGTGGCTTCCTATTTTATTCAATAAGATATAATGTGGCAGTATTTGATGATCGTTGTCTCAGTTTGGGCTATAGGAGGCCCCAACAAACTGGCTACTAGAAACACCACTATGTTAGCCAGCATTTTGATGCTGTTGTCAAAATCACTCACAGAAACACGGGAGAGGAGGAGAAGTTTATTTTGTGCTCACCCTTTCAGAGGTTGAATCCGTGGCTGGCTGACTCCATTGCCCTGGGCCTGAGGTGAGGAAGAACATCATGGTAGAAGGGGCGGTGGAGGGAGGTTGCTCATTCATGATGGCCAGGGAGCAGAGAGAGGGAGGAGAAGGGACCACTGGGAAGACGAACCCTTCCAGGCACCCCCACCCTTGACCTTCTTCCTCCAGTCACCGCCCCCCACTTGCTTAAGTTACCTCCCACGCACTAGTCCTGCCAACTAGGAGGGACTGAGTGGGCTAGAGCCTCACAATCCAGTCATTTCACCTCCGAACACTCCTGTGCTCACCCAGGAGCTTTGGGGAAATGCCTCACATCCATCTTTCTGCCAACACGTCTTTACTTTCTGATATCACAAGATGCCCAGGGTCATCGTGCACGTCTTGACGCAGCCTGGCTTCAGTCGTTTCCTTGAGAAGTCAAGGTCCGGGCAAGTCAAGGTTTGGTAGACCCATGCTACTGGTGATGATGCTTTTAGGCCCTCTCAGAGAGCAGAGCCAGAGCATATTAGACATGCATGTTTTAAAAGAAACACACAGACACTCTTGCTTCTGTATTTGCTTCTCTCCTGTCTATCTATCCATCCATCCATCCATCCATCCATCAATCACTCTCTTTCCATTCATCCAATGGAAATCATGAATTCACACTGATATATTCAATTTTAGTTTAATGCCATAGGGCTTATTCTAGTTTTCCATCCCTTTCAAATTTGTAACTGAATTTTCTGGTGATAGGACACATGACGCGAATCAGTTTTAAAGCATTTATTTCTTTTTCAGTGCAGCTATAAATAGTAGCCTCTGCCTCTTGTCTTGGCAACAGACCGCATGTAAGGCCCTGTGATAAATTCTTGCTGCATTATCAGCTAAATCTTTGCCCTTTGGTGTAAACACGTTACCAATGTTGGTTAGCTTGTTTTCCATCTCTCTCTCTCTCTCTCTCTCTCTCTCTCTCTTTCTCTCAACACATACACACATGCACACATATACACACATACCACAAGCACCACTTGTCATTTAATGGGTAGGGAGGCACTGACTACTTTACCCCATGGGTGAGATATAATCATAAACTGATTTGATACAAATTAAATGGACTGCATCTTCAATTAGTAAACAAGTTAAAGGCTGTTGTCATAGAAATGACTATTCTTCAATGCTTTTCTAATTTGATTCCTTCTCAAATAATGACAATGTTTAAATATAAGTTAATTCTTCGTTATTAAGAATCATCTATGTGATTACCCGCAATACACTTTTAATAATCTTAAATTGAGTTGAGTTTTACAACTTTTGATGTGAATAGAGCTACTGGCTCTTCACAAGGGCAATTTCCCTTTATCATAAGATATATGAAATCATGAGATTCACATCATGTAAAAAAGATAAAAACCACAACACTAAGGTTTGCACGGTGTTTGCATAAGCCAAAAGATATTATGCAAATAACTAAGCCAGACCTTCACATTACCAGAGAACAGTGTGTATGTATTTGCTGGAAAATGTATTGGAAGGCAGAGTCACTAGACCACACACAGCATGGCCATATTGTCAAAATCTGCTGTACAGCTTTCTAAGGAATTGGTTTGCTGACATCTATGACTTTACTATTTCTTTATGAGATATTTGTTGTTCAGTGGCTTTCTCTCTCTGATCTGTGCACCAGTATTTGCATGCACACTGGAGACTACTATGTGAAAGATGTTTCTTATTACTGAAGCATCTATGCTGATTCCTCCTTGCTCTGTACCTGGTATCCTGATTATGAGAAAAGTTCAAGCTCTAGTACTGGCACACTGAAACATATTTATGAACCTTTCTTCTGTGTTAATGCCTCAAGATTCTTTATAAAATTGATCGCTCAATTGGGGTGAGGCATCCACAGTACAGTAGGAATGCAATTAATATGCAAAGTGTGATAGATGGCCAGGCTCTTAAAAGCTGATCTCTTCTATCAATAAGCCTCTGTTTCTGCTCCAAGTAGCAGAGTTGCATTACTTTTGAGACATATTAGCATTAGAACATGGAGATTTTATACCCCCTAGAGTTTGGATTTGCAATGCCCCTAAAGGCCATGTAATAAAAGTTTGATTGGCAGCCTGTGGTGCTACTGAGAAGTGGTGGAACTTTTAGGGAGGATTCCTAAAATGGGATTTTTAATGGGAGGATTCCTCAGAATGGGGAGTTCCTGGAGGCGACATTGGGACCCTGGCCCATTCCCTGTTTTTGCCTCCTGGCCACCATGAGCTGAGCCTTTTTTCTTTGCCACACACTTTTGCCATGATCTTGTGCTTCACTGAAGTACAACAGCAACAGATGTTGGGGATGCGACTCAGTGGTTAAGCACCCCAGGGTTCAATTTCCAGTAAAAAAGTACCTACTGAAGATTGATTGCACTATTTTCAAATGGTGTCTTGAAAGTTTGAGGGAGGGGTTGACGATACATATTTTGAGGAATGTAAAACCCCAGGTTCAAGATCAAAAGCCTTATGAAATGGAAGGAAGGAAATCAGGAAGGAAGGGAGGAAGGAAGGGAGGGAGGGAGGAAGGAAGGAAATCAGGAAGGAAGGGAGGAAGGAAGGGAGGGAGGGAGGGAGGAAGGAAGGAAATCAGGAAGGAAGGGAGGGAGGGAGGGAGGGAGGGAGGGAGGGAGGGAGGGAGGCTTATTGATAGAAGTCCAAGCAAGTATGGACTTGAAATTCTGAAACCATGAGCCAGAACAATTTATTCTTATAAACTGATTGTATCAGGCATTTTGTCACAGTGACAGAAATCTGATTAACAGAATACCTAATGGTTTGGCTGAGTAATTCAATGAGTGTAATAATCCTTGGTATGTTCGAGTTGGGACTTTTGAACAAATAACATTTGCCTTCAGATATATTTTGCTTTGGGACACATCTGAATCCCTGGGTTGTGTGTCTTGTGTGTGGAGTTTTCACTTGGTAGGAAATCAGCATAAGTGACTCTCTGTAGTCTGTAGCTTGGTGCAGAGGTGTTAGTCTCCTCTGGTAATTATAGTAACAGTTACTTGAAAATTATATGGCTAAGAGGTATTCTTCCAACTTCAGAGTTCACAAAACTGTCTGTGATATCACACGTCAAGGTCAATGGTTCAGCCTGTAATACTTTCTCTACTCTCAAAACCAAGTATGGCTTTGCCTGGTGTATTAGAGTCACGTGGAAATTGTTGATAAATTGTTATGTTGGCTTCTATTACCATCTCCCTCCCTTCCTTCCTTCCTGATTTCCTTCCTTCCATTTCATAAGGCTTTTGATCTTGAGCCTGGAGTTTTATATTCCTCAGAATATTTATCATCAACCCTTCCCTCAAACTTTCAAGACACCATTTGAAAATGGTGCAATCAATCTTCAGTAGGTATTTTTTTTTTTTAACTGGAAATTGAAGCCTGGGGTGCTTAACCACTGAGTCACATCCCCAGCCCTTTTGATTTTGAGACAGGGCCTCACAAAGTTCCTTCAGATCTCACAAAGTTGCTGAGGCTGGCTTTGAACTTTCAATCCCCCTGCCTCAGCCTTCCAAGCTACTGGGATTACAGGCATGTGCCGCCGTGCCCAGCAGTATGTACATTTCATGTTTTAAAGAATCATGGATGTTCTTCTCTGTGTGTTCAGCACTTTCTTCTCTTTCCTTGTCTGGTACCCATCTTGGCTTTTACTTTCATGGTCCTAATTAATTGCATCTCTTGATAGCTGGGTTATGATGGTATAACTATAATCAGAAAGACCTGGGCTGACAATTAGCTCTAAAAACCACCATCTGGGTCTGTGTATTCTTAAAAAGGGGAGCAAGTAGTAATGGTACATATTTTGCTGTTTTATTGTATAAATTAAGAGAGAGCATGTATTGCAGTGCTCATCCCAAACCAGGCATACAATAAAAGAACCAACCAGCTTTAGAACGCCGTCCCACAAGGACTGGGATTTGGACTCTGATGTTTGCAAACTTCAGTGGTAAGTACTGATAAATGCACATCAGCAGTGGCTATGGTTCAACTGCTGAATTAGACCTTCCCACAAGACTCTGAAAATCGAAGATGAAGGGTGAGCCTACTAGGAGTACATCATCCCATATTGGAGGCAGCTAGTGATACCTGCAGAGGCAGAGCCTCAAGTGATGGGTGGGTTTCACGCAGTATTTCTGCGGCAACAAGTTCAGAAAGTGACAGTGTTTGTTTTGTCCTTCTCAGGTGTCCTGTTTTCACTGGTGGTGTTGCTGTATGTCATCTGGGTCCAGGCAGTGGCCGACATGGAAAGCTACACGAGCATGAAAATGAAAGACTGCTTGGAGTTCACCCCTTCCGTCCTGTACGGCTGGTCATTTTTCCTGGCTCCAGCTGGGATTTTTTTTTCTCTGATGGCTGGATTGCTCTTCCTACTCGTGGGACGACATATTCAGATACATCACTAATCAAACCATTGCCACCTGCATTTTTTGAGAGATTTTTAAAACAGAGCTTATTTGTGTTTTCATAATGGTATCAACATAATGTTAATTGATGTACCTTGTGTTATCTTGCAGGAATCATTTTACTTGTTATTTCCTCTGTAAGAAGGTTCTAGAATTTCTCTGAATACCAACATGTTTGCATCTTTTTTTAAGTACTAGCAAGGACTTAATCTCTAGGGAGTAGGTAAATAGGCCTTCCTTTCATTTCATATTTCGGAGTTCACAGGGATTGCAAAGGTGTGACAGTAGCATGCGACCCTTACCTGGTCAAATCAAGGTTGGTTTAAAGTCTCCTTGCTCACATTCACTTCTGCCACTGATTGAGGGAAAAAAAAAACTTAGGAGAATAATTAAAGATGGAAAATCAATGTCAGAAAATGTATTTCATTTCTTCTCTACCCACATCCATATCCATGTACCCCATCGACAGTCTCCTGTAAGCAAATTATTCATGACTTAAAAATAGACTGCAGTTGCTCCTGTTAACAGGGGCCAGGGACTGCTAAGTTAAAATGGGCAGCAGCAAACGAAACCAAGGGTAAGTTTATGCTTTCTACTTTCTTACCAACAATAGTTTGATCACCTAACTTTATTCTCTTAACTGTACATGCTTACACAAACCTTCAACTACATTTAAAAGCAGTATATCTGTATACCAACTTCTGTATACTGCAGACGAGAATTTTATGAATCTAAAGGGGGTTAATTATATAATGTAATACGGTTTAAAATATGTAAAAATCAAGCACCTCAGCTTAGTACATAATTCTATTTGATATTTTTAAATTCCCACTTAAAAATTATATTGCTAAGATTTTCTGCCTGTGAAAATTTATCGATGAAACATGCTTTTAATATTCTCTAGCTATAAAGTTTCAAAATACTTCCATATGAGGATTATAATAGTCTTGCTTTATGAAAGAACACGAAATGAATGTTAACTCTCCCCCAGATTTTGTGGGTTCCAATTCTTCTGCTCACTTGATTCCTTTAGTTACTGCCCCTCAATTTCTTCATCTTTACCATAGGTGTGTTAACATTTACAGATCCACAATTTTCTGTAACCTCCTGGAAGAAAAGGAGTAATTTCATGTGATTCATGAGCACAGACATTTGCATATCAAAGATGTTTGTTTGGCTCCAATGTTGATTGAAATCAAACCCATCCGAGGGGCACAGGTTGTGTTTTCATTCTGGAAGCTTCCATCAAGGAGAAATTTGGAGCTAAGGAATGGAGGAACAGCACAGTGTGAAAGCTTTGTTGGAAGCTGAGTTTCATTTTGCAACTGTGGTGAGATGGAAAGTGGGACTGAGGCAGAGGAATGGTCACCTGGATGATGCTTTGGGAAAGAGGGACTCTCCCTTCGCATCCAGCTGTTGCTGCAATGGAGAACGTTCTCGAGCCCTTGCTGTACATCATATGCTCTATCATTACTCCTGTTTCCAGGGGAGGGAACTTTGGAGAAATAGCAGAGGTCTGCTCTATCTACATAACCAGGAGGGCATTTTAGTAACAGGACCTGCCTGTAAATATAATAATTTTTAAAAAGCTCCAGGGGTTTAACTGGTTTCCTCAAGTCATTTCAGTGATATCATAAATGTGCTTTTGGTGGAACTTTACCTTTGTCTTTTTTCTGTTTCATTTTTATATTGCTCCATTTACTTCTTGGCTTTTTTGGCTTGATTATCAGAAAATTAACTCTGGGTTCTGTTATGCTTAATTCCTGTGATATGGTGGCATGCCATTAACTTTTCCCAGTGATACTGAGATGTGTTTGATTAGTTCATGTCATTTGAAAATACAATTCCTTTTCATAGAACTGTGGAGTGAAACCTTTTTCTGTAGTACTGTATGCCATTTAGAGTTCATGTACAAACCTGCTTTCGGTAAAGATTTGACTGTTTCTAAATTTCAGATGATTACCCTCAGTTTCTAATATCCTTAAGTGGCTACCAAGTATTTATCATAAGGCAGTTGCCTGAACAGATGATGGGTATGGCACTTTTACAGAGAGCCACAACTTGGAGAGTCTTTTTGAGTTGTACTATGTCCATCAAAATTAATTTCAAGTGCATATTTTCATCAATTTACCTAGGCGGAGGAATGAAGGTAAGGTGTAACTATACATAAAAATAGCATGCATATTTAGCAGATTGTTGTAACAGCCTTATATCTGATTTGAAACACTATTTCCATGTGTCCTTACTATATTCATCTGTATAATGAGCGGATTGGTTACTTTTCAGAAGCCCTCAATGCAAAGTGTGAAAATTGTTTTCCCAACCGGGCATGGTGGCACATGCCTGCAATCCCAGAGGCTCTAGAGGTTGAGGCAGGAGAATTGTGAGTTCAAAGCCAGTCTTAGCAACTTAGCAAGGCCCTAAGTAATTCAGCAAGACCCTGTCTTTAAATAAAAGAAAGGACTGGGATGTGGCTCAGTGGTTAAGTTCCCCTGGATTTAATCCCTATACCAAAAAAAAAAAAAAAAAGTTTTCCAAAGTGTTGAACTGACATCATAAAATTTCAATTTAACAAACATGATGCATTTTCAGTGATGCTTCTAAAAAGAGTGATGAAAGAGGGCAGAGAATGATGGAGAATGATCCCTGGGACACTTGGCAAGGCTGTGAGCTTTTCCACTGGTACCTGTTCAGCTGACTTGGGACAGTCAGACAGCAGGAGGCACAGTTGGAGAGGGGTACAGGGAAGCTCAAGGGTTATGCCCAATTTATGTGTTGATGGTAAGACTTAAAAAAATGCTATCAGATCATTTGGTCATTTTGACCACTAATCTATGAAATGTAGCTATTGAATTTGAAGGTAAAGACCTATCTATAAAGGGCTGTGATAGAGAATAAAGTATTGTTTAGAATAACCATCAAGATGTATATATACGTTGTGTGTGTGTATGTGTGAGTGAGTTTGTGTATGTGTGTATGTGAGAGAGAGAGAGAGAGAGAGAGAGAGAGAGAGAGAGAGAGAGAGAGAGAAAGAGAGAGAGAGAGAGAGAGAGAGAGCGAGCGCATTATAAGTTTGGGCAGAAAAAGATAAATTGAGTGGCTTAAGTCAATATATTTCAGCTAAGCAAAATTTTAAAAATCAAATTCTCTTGGGGGACAGTAATATAGTGTGTTTCCCTGGAGGCCACTTTAATTGTTTTGCTCAACTGATGATGGTTTATTCAGCCAATGTGCAACTTGATTTATATGTTCACAGAAGTTACCCAATTGGGCTTATCAAGAAACTTACAATGTCTGAGGTGCAAACATATATATGATACTAGTAAAATGAGGTAGATGTGATCTGTATGTTATTGGAATTGTGGGAAAAGACCAATAGTGTCACAGCTATAAGAACACATCTGTTCATAGGCAAAAATCAAAACCTGATTTGATTTTGGTTGGACTTCACTTGGAATGGGGAGCTCATATAAAAGAGATAAAATAGAAAACTGAGGTTTTTTTTTTGTTGTTGTTGTTGCCAGAGATTGAACCCAGAGGGGCTCAACCACAGAGCATCATCCCCAGCCCTTTCCTAATTTTTTTAAAAATTAAAAAACATCTCATTTTTAGTTTCAGATAGGGTCTTACAAAATTACTTAGGGCTTCACTAAGTGGCTGAGGCAGGCTTTGAACTTGGGATCCTCCTGCCTCAGACTCCCAAGCTGCTGGGATTACAGGTGAGCACCACCACACCAGGAGAAAACCAAACAATTGTTGATTGTCTAAAGGAGTCGCTTCCTCCGTGATGAGCAAATGTAGGTGGAATAAAGCCCCACAAGAATCTAGGAAGACAGAATCTTAGCTATTTAACAATCAAGGAAGGTGGGGAAACAGTGAAGGAGTTTCCTATGATTAATAGATCTGTCTGGTTAGCAGGAAGAAGAAGGAAGACAAGCGTCCAGTTAGAGGGCAGAGTTTCTGAACTGGCTAAGGGAACACTAGGGACATTGTACTCCAGGAGGAGTCGATGGGTAAGAGGAGAGTCTGAAGTCAGATGGAAACACACCAGAGACCCATTCTAGACTCAAATGCTGTGCTCCTCTGCTGTGGGCTGTTAAGCCTGTTCTGTGTGGTAGGAAGGTAAGGGACCCATGTCTGAAGACCTGAATTCCAATCCTTCATTGTTTTATTTTACTGATCAATTGATGATTGATTATATTGGGGATTGAACCCAGGGGTGTGTAACCACGAAGCTACATCCCAGATCTTCTATTTTTTTGAGTCAGGGTCTTTCTAAGTTGCTTAGGACCTAATCCTTCATTGTTTTAAAGAGGCAACTGGAGGATGGGGTTTCATGAGAGAATCTACCTCTGGATATGAAGAACAGTAGGATAAATCTAATATTTCTATTTAATTCAATCTAAATTATGTAGGTGATTTGACCCTCTTCTATGTAAATTATACATATTACAATTTATTTATAATTATATATAATTTATAAAGTGTCTTTAAAAATAAATGGATTGAGTGATTTTGGATCCTTCTTCTGGCTAAATCAGAATGAGGGTGGGACTCCTGGCGTACACAGGTGATAGACATTCTCTAAATTGGCTTTATGAAACAAGCACGGTGGGAGTAATTGGTATCCTGCACCAATGTTGATATTATACAGATAATTCAGTGGGGAGAGGCCTCACTGGGATCAAATGAATGCACACACAGCCATGGTTATAATATCCTCATGCTTTGGGGAGTCAGAGTTATTGTGACATAATTCATAGAAACTGTAGAATGGTTTTCCCTTCACATGACAATTCTTATATTTCTTTTCTGAGCATTTCTTTTTCCATTAATTCTAAAGAGAGACTGCCACTGTTAAAAAATTCACTGATGCTTACAGATACTATTGGCATTAAAAAATCTCTAAACAAATAGGCATTTAAACAGCGTAGTTTAAAAAGAGTGATGTGCCAAGAGGAATGCTTATTGCCTTATATTTTAGCATAGTGCATACAAAGAAATATAAGGAATATCAATAGAGTGTCTTTACTTTCCAAAAATACAAGGGAACTTTCTCTCTATGATGTTGTAGGTGTAGGTTAATACCTGGGAGAGGTGTGAAATAGAAAGTAGGATTAACATGTATGTGTCCATATACATACCTAGGCATGTTTATACGTATACATATATACATATATATCTGTGACATGTATGCATATGCATGCATGGATCTGGATAAACCTCTTTATACATCACACAAGTGGTGTGAGTATATGCATATATATGTCTGAATACAAACACACATATTCACATACATATACATGCAGTGTGTGTATTTATAAAAATATAAAATATAAATATATTTCATGTACTATAATACATGTATGCCTGTATGTAAGAAATGCCTGTTAAACATACGTGTGCACATGTCTGTGTGTCTCAGAATTTCCTATGCTCTTGAGGTTTGCTAAAAAGAAGGGCACATTTCATCTTGAGGATATTCCATGCCTATCCTGGGTGGTGAGTGAGGGGAACAGACTCGGTGAGCGCTCTCAGGACCTTCTCTGCCTGGGGTCAGGCATGGGCAGTGATGCATGTGCCACAGGCTGATCGTGTTTCCCTGTAAATTCACAGCAGCGCCGATTGTGTTGATGAACATCTCCTTGGAACCACCTAGCAATCGAGAACTTTATAAACGTTTATTTAATATTTATAAGCTTTTTTGAACAAAATTTCCTTTCTAAAGAAGCATGCCATGGTTGTTTTTTTCTTTCAATTCCCTTGCAGAAAATTAAGCCAATTGGGTTTCCTGTGAGCTCCTTACTTGGGTCCTCTATATGGAGACAGATATGGTATAAAGGGAAGAATAAGGAGCCTGTGTCTAAACTCCTGAATTCTAATCCTGTATTTTAACCATATATCAACAAGTTATTCCACCTCACTTTGGGTCAATGTCTTCCTCTAAAATATTTGCTAGTTTATTCAATAAATGGGAATTGTGTCCTATGATAAGTGTCATGAATGGTGCCAAATATTGAATATTTTACTAAACAAAACATAAATAGTCATTTAATTCTTCAAATGAGAGCTCAAGCAAGGAATGTAGACAAGAAACAAGTGAACAAAAATAGATATGAAACACAAGACAATGACATAAGAAACCATGCTTGTTGTGTACTCAGAGAAGGTTTCTCTAAAAGGAGAGAATTCTGAACATTCTGATGCATGAAAGTATCAAAGGGTTATCTGTGTGAGAAAAATGGCAGCAAGAAGATTTCAGGTAGGGGGACAAGTAGAAAAGAGCCAGATGTGATCTAGGAACTACAAGGCAGCTTATGTGGCCAGGAACTGAAAGAACAGGTAAGTGACTGTGTTGGAGGAATTAGGAGGCTCCATTCCTTTGCATCATTGGGCCATTACAGTGTATTTTCAGGGGCAAAATAGAAAGGCCTTGCTGGTGGATTGGATATGAGGAGAAGAAAGGGAGGAATCAAATATGACTTAGATTTCTAAGGCATCTGGGTAGAAAAGAATGTGTGAAAGCAAGCAGTCTTAAGACCTAGGAAAATGCAGTAAGTTCAAGTGTTGTTTCAGTCAACATTTTTGTTGCTGTGACCAAAAGACCCGATAAGAGCAATTTTAGAGTAGAAAATGTTTATTTGGGGATCATGGTTTCAGATGTCTCAGTCCTTAGATAGTCAGCTCCATGGCTCCAATCTTGGCAGAAGATTGTGGAGGAAAAAAGCAGCTCAGGACAAGACAATCAGAAATCAGAAAGAGAGGCACAGAATATACATGCCAAAGGTATGTGCCCAGGGACCCACCTCCTCCAGCCACACCCTACCTGCCTACATGACCACCCAGTTAAGCCCTATCAGGGGATCAATGCTTGAGAGTGGAATGGAGCATGCCAATGTACACGTGGAGGATGTCAGGATGTTGACAATACCTGGGATTGAATTCAACTTGAGAAAACAAAACAATCAAACAAAAATCCTACTGAATATATAAAAAGTACTAGTTCCAGTATTAGGTGTTGGTGTTACAAAAAGTCTGGCAAATCACTTTGTATAGATCTAGTGTCATAGTTTTCACGACTCAGAAGCAAAACACATTAATCAGACCCCAAAGAGTCAACACAGTTGTCAGATCTGTTACAGTTCTGAGTAGTGATAGAAAGGGACAGGAGACTGTTTGAGAAGGTTACTGTATATCTAGACCATTCCACAAATTGCTGATATAGTTAAATGATCCCTGACTTTCTTCCCCAGGTAAGTACGGAGAAGGAAATTTCTGGTTCACATCTGGTGGCATTAGTTTTATTCCTATCTGAAACAGTCACAGTGACTCTCAGAAGGCCATCCCCTGGTTTAATGAGAATTCTCAGCTTCCTATTTAAAGACTATCAGAATAGGTGGTGCTACTGTGCTGGAATCCAGGACTGGGATTCCATATACTTACTGTCCATTGTGATACAGATTACTTTAAGATAAAAGACAAAGCATTGTATATGAAAAAGCTGTTCTGAAAGAATCAGAAAGGAAACTTTTTTAAAAAGGGTTAATTTGAATTTTCAGATTTTTCAAAGTTCATTATTTCCAAAGTGTTATTTTTTTTTTTTCTTCGGCTGTGCTGGGAATTAGAACCAAGGCCTCATGTAGGCTAGGCAAGCATTTCACCACTGATTTGCCTCCTTAGTTCTTAAATAATTTATTCCTAAAAATACAGACAAATTGTTACCTTGGCTGCACTCTATATAATTGGCCTCACTGTCTACCAGCACAATCAATGCCTAAATCTTTTGCTTGTAGATACTGTGGTTTTTGAGTTATTGATTAACTGCATCTTCAATAGTTTACATTTTCTAGTACCTTTCTCTGTTGGTCACAGATGGCAAAGTATACCAAGTTAATTTGGTTGTTATTGTTTGAATCATAAAAATTGAGCCCAACGGCTAAAAATGTTGCTACCTACCAAGTCCCTCCCTACAAATAGTTCCCAAGTTCTGTGCCTGCCTATGCAAAGATGCAACAGGACAGAGGAAAAAAAAACCATGTTAAAGACATCTTTTAATTCTCCAAGCTGATTTTCTTTATGAATAAAAGTAATAATAGAGGTATTCATCAGGCATGCAGAAAGTACAAAGGGACAACAAGAAAGAAGCAAATTTCATCCATAAGCCTGCCACTAGGCATCATGGGGTAGTTTGGATAGGTAATTAGAAGACAGTCATGCAAAGTTTTGTGAACTTATTTTTTCATCCATTACCATAGTTTTGACATGTTTTTTTTTTTAGAGAGAGAGAATTTTAATATTTATTTTTTAGTATTTGGCAGACACAACATCTTTGTTTGTATGTGGTGCTGAGGATCAAACCCGGGCCGCACGCATGCCAGGCGAGCACGCTACCCCTTGAGCCACATCCCCAGCACCTTGACATGGTTTTGTGTCACTAAATATATTCCAAAAATTATCTCTGCCCTTTCAACCACAGTCAAGCCTGCACAGCACAGCTACATGCTGACCTGGTCAGTGCTAGATCTTTGGCCTTGGAGAGTGCCCTGCCTGTCTAGTCACTTCACTATTCTCCGAGTAGAATAGAGATGGAGGAATAGTAGTGACTATCCATTCAAGGGTGTCATGAGTGAAATAAATGTAGGTAAATGAAGTCATGGCTGTGCGTGCTTATAACCCCAGCAGCTTCAGAGGCTGAGACAGGAGGATCGCAAGTTCTAAGCCAGCCTCAGCAACTTCGCAAGGTCCTAAGCAATGCAGTGAGACCCTGTCTCAAAAACAAACAAACAAAAATAAAATAACAAAAAGACAAAACCTAAAAAAGTGCTGAGGATGTAGCTCAGTGGTAAAGAACTCTGGGTTCAATCCCAAAACACACGAACAAATAAATTGTGCTCTCTAAATTTCTACTGAATGAAAGTCAAGACAGATTTAACAACAGTGATAACTCTGATTTTTGAGCTCTTTCTTTGTACTGATAGTTCTTTTATTTTATTTATGTTTTTACATTGTGGGGTGGTATCTTTTCTTTTTTTCATTTTAAATTGAATTTGTTTTAATTAGTTATACATGACAATAGAATGCATTTATGCACTTTGATATACCATACATAGATGGGATATAATTTCTCATTTTTCTGACTATACACGTTGCAGTATCATATTGGTCATGCAGTGACATACATACATACAGTAATAATGTCTGTTTCATTCTACTATCTTTTCTATCCCCATACACCCCCTTCCCTTCCCTCCCATCACTGTCCTCTACCTAATCTAAGGTAACGCTATTCTTCCCTAGTGCCCCCCACCTTATTGTGAATTAGCATCAGCATATTAGAGAAAACATTTGGCTTTTGATTTTGTGGGATTGGCTTATTTCACTTGGCATGATATTCTCCAACTCTAACCATTTCCTGGCAAATGCCATAATTTCACTCTTCTTTACAGATGAGTAATATTCCATTGAGTATATACCACATTTTCTTTATCCATTCATCTATTGAGGGACACCTATCATGATTTCACAGTCTAGCTATTGTGAATTGAGTTGCTATAAACACTGATGAGGCTGCATCACTATCATATGCTGATGTTAAGTCCTTTGGGTATAAACCAAAGAGTGGGATCTGTTTAAATCATGTATGATATCATCATTCAGTTTGAATAGGTCATATATCTCTAGAAATTTGGCAATGGCTTTGATATTTTTTATTTTATTCAAGTACAAATTTACAAAATAGTTTCTAATTATCTTCTGTATTTCAGACATGTTCATTGTGATATTTTCTTCTGCATCTTGTATTTTAGTAATTTGAGCTTTTTCTCTTTATCTCTTCATTAGTATGGCCAGGGGTTTATCTATTTTATTTATTTTTTCAAAAACCAACTTTTTGTTTTTTCCGTTTTTTCAATTGTTTCTTTTGTTTTGATTTCATTAATTTCGGCTCTGATTTTAATTATTTCCGTCTTCTGCTTTTGATGTTGAATTGTTCTTCTTTTTCTTGGGCTTTCAGATGTAGTGTTAGATCATTTATTTATTCACTTTTTATTCTTTTAGTGAATGAACTCAATGCAATAAACTTTCCTCTTAGTACTGCCTTCATAGTGTCCCAGAGATTCTGATATGTTGTATCAGTGTTCTTATTTACCTCTAAGAATTTTTTAATTTCCACCTTGATTTCTTCTACTATCCATTCATCATTCAATTGTGTATTATTTAGTCTTCATTTGTTAACAGTAGTTTCTATTTTTTATTTTATCATTGATTTCTAATTTCATTCCATTGTGGTCTGATAGAATGCAGGGTATTAGTTCTGCTTTTTGTATTTCCTAAGAGTTGCTTTGTGGTATAAGATATGGTCTATTTTAGACCAGGAGCCATGTGCTGGTGAGCAGAAAGTATAGTTGCTCATTGATCTATGAAATATTCTATATATGTGTTAAGTCTAAATTATTAATTGTATTATTTAGTTCTATAGTTACCTTACTTATTGTTTGGAAGATCTGTCCAGTAGTGAGAGAGGTGGTTAAAGTCACCCAGTATTATTGTGCTTTGGTCTATTTGACTCTTAAAATTGAGAAAGGTTTGTTTGATGTACATAGATGCTCCATTGTTTGGGCATAAATATTTATGATTGTTATGTCCTGCTTATGTATACTTCCATTAAGAAGTATGAAATGTCCTTCTTTGTCTCTTCTGATTAACTTTGGTTTGAAGTCTACTTTGTCTGAAACGAGATTGGAAACCCCTGCTTGTTAACACAATCCACATGAGTGATAAGTCATTTCCCATCCTTTCACCTTCAGCCTGTGGATGATTTTGCCCATGAGGTGAGTCTCTTGAAGACAGCATATAGTTGGGTGATGCTTTTAATTCAATCTGCCAGTGTATGTCTTTTAATTGATGAGTTTAGGCCATTAATATTCAAGGTTAGTACTGAGATATGATTTGTATTCCTTTTTATTTTGATTTATTTCTGGTTTGTGATTTGTCTTAGTTTCTCATTTGGTTGACTTTCCCTTTAGTGTAGATCCTTACCTGGCTAATGTTTAGTTTTTTTTTTTTCCTCTTCATCCTCATGGAATATTTTGTTGACAATGCTCTGTAGTGTAGTCTTTCTAGTTGTGAATTCTTTTAATTTTTGTTTATCATGGAGTATTTAAATTTCATCTTCAAACCTGAAACTTAATTTTGCTGGATATAAAACTCTTGGTTGGCATCCATTTTATCTCAGAGCTTGAAATATATCACTCCAGGACCTCCTAGCTTTGAGGATCCGGGCTGAGAAATCAGCTGGGATCTGAATTGGTTTCCCCCCTACAAGTAATTTGATTTTTTTTCCTCTCATAGCCTTTAAGATTTTATCTTTATTCTCTGTGTTAGTCATTCTCATTTTAATGAGTCTCCTGTCCATCAACTGCCACCTGCACCGCGACGGCCATTGCTGTTGCCTCTGATTCCACTGCTGCAGCTGAGGTGGCCTGGAGGTCTTCTTTCTCGGTAATGCTGCCACAGAAGAGACCACTGCCCCGAATGCAACTCAAGCCGACACTGCTGCTGACCCCCGAAGATTACCTGGTGACGCTGCCCCCACAGCTACAGTTGCAACTGCCACTGCAGCCGCTGATACTGCTGAGCCACTGCCTGCTGCCGACCACCACCACCACTATGGCTGCTATCGTGACCTAGAGTACTGCTTTGGTGTTCCAGGTTTGGTTGCACCCATTTGGGGACACCAGCCAGGGCCTGGGGCCTGGGTACCAGCAGGTTTACCACCACAAGAGCTGGGACTCCAGCTGGTCCAGTGTGGGGGTACCTGTGGGTTTGGAGGAGCCTGGGGCCTTCCTGCTGAGAGTGCTGGTGGCCCTGGTCTTGCTGCTGCATCTCGGGGTTGCTCCTTGGCATGAGGGTATCCCTGGTGGTCTCTTTGCAAGTAGGAGCAGCACTGAGATCTTGGGATTGCAGGTGGCTGAGCCTGAGGTATCAGAAGCCCAGCTGGGTGGGATAGAGACTGGGTTTATGGGGGCTGCTCTGGGTTTGGTGATCCCGAGAGACATCAGAGACAGAGCTGAGAGACTGCTGAACACTGACAGAGACAGTTCAACTTCCTGTAAGTTTTATTTTATTTTTTGATTCCCTTATCTCTTTACCATTTTGGAACAGGATGTTTTTTAGGCACCACTGTGTGGAAGACAATGATATACGAATGGTGTCTAGCATTTTGTTGTATTCTTATGTCTTTAATTTTTTTTCTCTTTGTTCGTATTCTTCCTCTCTCTTGTCTATTTTCTTGGAGTTTCTTTCCAAGTTTTCTCCAACTAACAGCCAGTCCCTGTCGGCTCCTCTTGCACTCTTCTTGTGAAGTTTTACTGCTAGCTTCTGTCTTCCTCCCTCACAAATATTGCATACTACACTACCTCTGTTCTCTCATCCACCATTTGTAAATCATTTTAGCAGATATTCTTTTTGTACTATAGATGGTTGTTGAATCCCTAATTTTGGTTTAACACGAGAAAGCAGTAGACTCATTAGTGGGAGTTATTAGGTTTAAGGCTATATATTGTGTACAATGGGTGCTATTGATATTGATCTCACCAGTAAAGGCACTGTAGGTCTACAAGGTAGAATTACAAGGTAGAACTTATCCTGCCTTAGATCCATACTTTTAGATGGGAAAGCACACTAACAACATGAAAAAACAGGGGAATCAAGTGCCCCAAACAAACCAAGATGCTTCAACAACAGAAGCCACTGATAACACAGTAGAAGAAATGCCCAAGAAGGAGTTCAGATGGCACATAGTTCAGCTGATATGTGAGGTAAAGGATAAGAAGTGAAATCAAAGAAAAAATACAGGAAGTGAAAGACACTTCAATAAAGAGTTAGAGATTGGGAAGGAAAAAAAAAAAACCAAGAAGCAGAAATCCTCAAAATGAAGGAATCAGTAAACCAAATTATAAATCCAATAGAAAGCATCACCAACAGACTAGACCACTTGTAAGACAGAACCCAAGACAATGAAGATAAAATATATAATCTTGAAAGTAGAATTGAACATGTGGAGAAGATGGTAAGAAACCATGGACAAAACATCCAAGAATTATGGGGTAACAAGAAAAGACCAAATTGAAGAGTTATTAGAACATAGATGAAGAAGCAGAGATACAAACTAAAGGAATGCACAATCTTTTCAATGGTATAACAGCAGGGAATTCCCCAAACCTAAAGAATGAAATGGAAAATTAAAGGACCCCAAATGAACAAAATTACAGCAGACCCACACCAAGACACATTATAGTGAGAATGGTAGCATCTTTTCTGTTGAGGAATTGATGGAACTAAAATAGAGAGGGTATGTCATTTTCCCAAGGTCACACAGCTAAGGAGAATTGGAGGTACTTGCCAGGTGTTTAACCCTCTGTGCTCTATGATGCTACTGGTTTTTCCCTAGTGGAAAGAAAATATTGTGAACATTTCTTAGGGCTACTTGCTGAATTAGTTGCATGAATGAAACACCAAGTTGCACAAAGTGAATCCTTTTCGATCCTTGGCTGGCCACTCATTGATTTAGTATTTGGTCTTGCATTAAATGGGACTGAATGTTATGTCTAGGTCTCTGTGACATGGGCGGTGACCTCAGTGACTTAGACTCTGGTGTGAGGCCATAGGGATTCTGAATCCACTAGAATGTCTTTTTTCTTACACAAAGTTCCCACACCATGCAGGGTAGCAGGGCGGGGGGGGGGTATTATAGTTCAGAGAGAGCTCTGGAAGAGAAGAGATGGCCAAGGTTGGAATCTAAGTTTCATCATTAGCAGTTCAAGGCCGAGCCATCGTGTGATATCCCTGTGCCTCAGTCTCCTCTTCCACAGAGTGGGACAGTGAAACGTTCAGTCAAGGTATTGGGCACAGTGCTTGTCACAGAGGTTAAGTGCCCAGTAAATGTCACCTACTGTTACCATCGTTGCTGTGATCATTCTCCTCATTTTGAATGGCCATGCTTCTGTCATTGCTGATCCCGAGCTTCCTATGTTACTGTTCTGAGGTTACTGGGGACATTGCCCACCCTGCCAAGCCATTGCTGTCTTACTCATCCCCATCCTCATCTCAGGAACACTGCACATCTCATTGCATCTGCTGGACGAAGATTGCCCCAGGGGACGTTGGAGAGAGCCCCCAAAACCTGAGGAAGAGGGTGGCCATGGTAATGTCGGAAAACAGACCACCCAAGAAGAGGAACAATCTTAGCAATGACTTGGTGGGTCTCTCCCCTTGGGTGGGTGTTTAACAGGACACGGTCGGTCAGTCAAGTTAGGAAGGAAGGAAGGAAGGAAGGAAGGAAGGAAGGAAGGAAGGAAGGAAGGAAGGAAGGAAGGAAGGAAGGAAGGAAGGAAGGAAGGTCCAAATTGAATTAATGCCCTTTTAAAATGGGGAATACATTTAAGTAGATGTAAAATGAGAAACACAGGCAGATAATGAAAAAATGTCCCCCTGCGCGTCAGTCTCGGGAGCCCTCCTGTCTTGTGGCTCCACTTTGAAGCCAGTCGCCCGGCTCAGCACACAGAGCAGCCTGCCAGCCACCACATGGCTATTGGCAGCTATTTAAAGCACAGATCATGTTCTGTGTTGGAGCGGCAGGCACCCATGTTCCAACTGGTGTATCGCTGATCTAAACAGAAAGCAACATCAGGTCCTTTCCTCTGAGATGAAACGTGAAGCCACGGTCCCTCCGACCCTCTTTTTCTCTCTTTTTGCATTATTTCTTTTGGAACAGTGTCTGGCTCACACCCCAGGGGGAGTTGGGGTTGTCAGTCTGGTACACTGTATTATTGGATAGGTTAGCTTTCCCTCCTTTCTAAATTTGCTTAAGAGCTTATAAACCACAGAGAATTAACAAGTGCTAACTGGAATGAAATGACCTGTCAAGGGCAGATACAGCATCTGCGAATAACTTCAAAAACTCCCCGGCTTCAAGGTGCTCCAGTCTTGAGTTCCTGAGCTTTTTTGAAAACTGAACATTTTTTTTTTTTTTTTGCTTTTCCCTCCTCCCACTCCTTTCTTCCTGAAGGACTTTTTGCATCATTAATATCGGGAGATTATATTTTCAAAAAAGTCCACTTTGCCCCTGCCTAAGAGACGGAAGACAAAATTGGGAAGTGCAGTTGAAAGTTGAGTGACAAGACAGCAGACTTAAATTTCACCTTCATTACTAAGCACTGGGTTGGAATTTCACAGAATCTTCCAGAAAGACAAACAAAGCAACTTTCACTCAGATTTGGTTAATATCTACACTAGACCATGACTTGGTGTTTGAAGGTTGAAGAACTAAAAATGTTTTGCAATGTGACGTGGTTAAAAGAGAGGACTGTTTGCAGCTCTTCACCAGAAAAATCAAATTCCTGCCTGAGGAGTGGCCCAAGTTTGTTCAGTGTGTCTCAGATCACATGCAACAGAGTTGGCTCCTGGAGGAAAAAGTGGAGGGAATCACTAGGACCCGAGAGAAAGTGGACATGGGGCCCCTGGTAAACACAGCATTCATAGGAAAGATATGACTTCATGTTTTTCGGTTTAAAACAGTCATTTAGAGAACTTGAAAAACAAGGTCACAACTCCTGTCCCAGGTGGTCACGTTATTTTTGTAGAAAAGGCCATCAGGGTCATGATTTTGACATATCTTTTGGTTCTGAAGAAGGATGACCTGTGAGTTATGGTGGTTGACAATTGTGTCATGGTCATAATATAGTAGTTCACTCCATCATGAAGGTCACAGCAGTTAACTCTTCCGAATGACCCTCAAAGTAAGGAACGTGTTACTGATGCCCTGCCCACTATTTCTGAAGGCCTGGCCACTTCCTTGGCTTTTCCATTTAAACATCTCCACACAAAGTGGAGAATGAAAACAGGGGGTGACAGCTTTAAAACACACACACACACACACTCACACACAACCCGTAGTGCTAAACGTTTAGCCTGACATAACCTAAGAACTAATTCCAGAGCACGAGGGATGTATAAATCAGCACGCACAGACTTAGGCAAATGGTCTGCGGTACATTTATATCGTTTAGGAAAAGAACCTTGCTCCTTTGAAGCATTGAAACAGAGAAGAAGTCAGTGAATACTCTGGTAACTATCTTTCCCTAAGAAGATCCACTGATGCGAAGGTTAAATATCCCTTTCACAGGATGAGGTGCTGAAGCGAAGGGCTGAGGTTTAGCTGATGTTCCCAACCAGGTGGCAATGGTTTCTCCATCTACACTGAGTATCACTGGATTCAGAATTTCTTCCTTACCTGGAACAGTTAGCTGAAACGCACTTCATTAGGAAAAGTGCTAGTCATGTTACAGAGTTGGTTCTTGTTATAATTTCTAGGGACGAGGTCCCCAGTTTGTGGCAAAGGACCAGTCCCCTAATTGCATTGAGGGCAACTGAGCCAAGGACAGTTCAGGGTCAAAGGTGAGTTGGGTAGTCAGGTCCTTCTCTCCTGCTTTCTCTCCCTCTTCCTTCCTTCCTTCCTTCCTTCCTTCCTTCCTTCCTTCCTTCCTTCCTTCCTTCCTTCCTTCCTTTCTTTCTTTCTTTCTTTCTTTCTTTCTTTCTTTCTTTTCTTTCTTTTCTTTCTTTTCTCTTTCCTGTTTCATCTCCTGCCCTGACATCGATTTATACAAGGGACACCAAAAGGTGTTAGAAAAAGCAGTGACAGAAGCCTGAAGGACACTTCCACAGTGGTTGTGGGGACAGAAGAGAAGGTGACAGGTTATTACGTGGGCAGAGAGCTTACTGGGACAGAGAACATTATTAAGCACACAAAGTTTTGACCAGCAGGTCAGAAAGCCGGGGCCAGGGGGAAGAGGGGAGTCCTGTGAATGCCAGAGAGCTCAGGTTCGGAGGTCTTTGCCCTTGAGGCCATGGAGCCTCCTTGCTTCAAGTTCCAGGGTCCAGGAAGGCAAGGTGTGTGTTTCTTTTCTTTTTATGAAACTTTTCTTTTATTACATCATGCATTTCGCTTGGCCATCTCCTCCTCCCCCATTAAGTTAGATGAAAGATACCCCCATACTCGGCAACCCAAGGAGCCAAACCGAAACAGAAAAGGAAAACAGAGGAACACGCCTCCCCCAATAGGTCAAGGCCCACAGAGCCTGTAGGAGGGACAGCTGAAGGTAAAAGGAGGTGGGTTCTTATTGCCTGTATCCCATTGAGGGAATCCCAAAAGCTGTTTATGTATTGAGAATTCAGTAGTCACCGGTTCTAGGGGTTTATGCCTCTTACAGTAGATTTGATTTCTAATCTGTCTTTCATTCACTGTCACAGTCTTAGAGAGATTCCACTCCTATTGCTGTTTTCATGAATCTAAATCTTCAGCTATTATCTTCAATACCATAAGCCATGGACTTAATAGACAATCAATTTCCTACAACCATTTCATGCCATCGACCACTTTTCGTCTGTGGACTCAAGTCTCAGTATTTAGAAGGCTGTGAAAACCACGAGTCTTCCAGCAAATTGGTTCTAAGTGTCTATATATAGACGATCAAGGCCATGGCACCAGCTCTGATCATGGATTTGTGAGCGAAGCCAAGGAAGTAAGCTTTGTTCACAACATGGGGGCCTTGGGGAAGTGCAACCTGTCTTCTAACCAACAGAAAAATTAGGTTTTTATTCAGAAACAGGGTGCAACCCACACACATGTTTTCCATGCAGTCTTGTTAAAAGAAGAGTGAGGATGTCTCGTGCAGAATGAGTACTTCTTGGCATCTGCTTCCTAAGATGGGTCTTCACCATGGTGTATTGGAAACATGATGTGCCCAAAGACTGTAGAGTCCTTGTAAAGGAGGGCAAAGAATAATTATGGCCACAGTGCTCATTTTTTTCCCCAATAGAAGAACACCTACATTTCCTTATGCATGATATTGAGGTGAATTGTTTATGCCAAGTAGAACCTACTCAAGGAAAAAAAAAAAGAGAGAGAAGTATTGGAGCTATAGATGTGGCTCCGTGGTAGAGTACTTACCTAGCATGCACAAAGCACTGGGTTAGATGCCCAGCATGTAAAAAATAAAACAACAGAGGAGGAAAAAAACCCTGAGGAGTGCTGATGTATTTCCTGTTCTGTGTCCTTGTCTCCGGTTCCCCCCTCCCAATTTTAAGCAGGACAGTGTGACAGAAGGACAGCCATTCTCGGATGGAGAAAATGGTCCTCTGCTTCACTGGATTTTTGTCTGCCTACATCCTTTATTCTGTTCTTTTTTTTTCCACTTTGGACATAATCAAAACTTATTCCAGGGAAATGTTTCTGGGCTGTGAATTAGCTCTCCCTTTTCAGTGATTCAATGTTCCTCCAAGTTCTTTCCCCTGAAAACACCTCCTACGTTTGCTGTTGTTGAATCGGTTGCTTGCTGCTGTGTCCTGCAGTTATTTTCGATTTGTCTGTCATTTCAGCTATTTTATATGAGCATTGTCATTTCACAATTCTGCTTGAAAACGGTCTCCGCCAACTCAGGACGGTAAAGTGTTCCGGGTGTTCTTCTTTGAAGGTTTTTTGCAGGGGTTTCATCCCAGACTTCATTCTTAAAACAATGAAGTCACTGGAGCTGGGAGGCCTGAGCCAAAGGCAGGACCATATAAACTGTGTTCAAGCCCAGCACTCCAATAAAAGAAAGAGGAAGTTGGAACTATTGCTATCCATGTTTATAATATTATTTGAGGGACAGCTGGGGTCAGTGCTAAATTTTAAATGATCAGATGCAGGGAGGTGACTCCTGCATAACAATAAGCACAGGCTGTCACATTGAGTGGAAAATCACCCACATTTTCACCTTGGAAAATATATTCTAAATAGGAGAGTCATTGTTTTTTAGAAAGCTATTCAGTGACTGACTCCCCCACCCCCACCCCTCAAGAATTGCTCAGGAATAAGGTAAACTTTTTTTGTCATAATTTATACAATGTGATAATTTTTTGAATAGTTTAGAATTTTTATAGCCTGATAACAGAGCTGCCAAATTGCACACAGCCATCCTGCACTGGCAGGGAGACAGGCTTGGATGACCCGCTGGGTCTTTCTCATCTCTCATGTCTGCGAGTCTTTGAAATACATCCCGGAGCTTAATTATGACAGCAGTCTTTATTATTCTGAGCCCCTAATGGCACACTTCATGGGAATAATGTAAAAAGAAAAGAGTTGATGTTTTTCAGTGGTTTGTGCAAAAACTGGAACACTCTAGGGTTTCAGGGAGGGGCGCCCCATTTTTAGGTAGTTGGGAGGTTGGGCATGAAGGATGGTGGTCAGTGAGAAGAAGGTCGTTGGCAGGTGTTTACCAAATGAATTTTCAAGAAGTTACTCACAATCTGGTACAAATTATTCTTGGATAAACTCAGTGGAAATAACAACCATGTCGATGTTGGACCTCTGCATGCATTCAGACAGCTCAGGTCTTCTTTCTCTTCCCCTGCCATAGCCAATCCTGGCTCTGCCTTCTCCTGGGGTTGTTGTGAGTGGGGTTAGAGAGAATCCAATCAACCACCATCTTTTTTTTTCTTTTTTATCTTGAAATACATTGGTACTTGCAGAACTCCTGCAAAGACAGAGCAGAAAGCTTCCCTATGCCCTCACTTTGTTTTCTCAGTGTTACCATCTGATAAAACCATGCATGTACACCCTTCAGAAATTCATCTCAGAAAAACACCACGTTTAATACTAACTCAATGGCACACCTTATTTATATCTTAGCTGCCTTTCTTCCAAATAGGAGCCCATGCTGAACTTAGTTACAATGTTTCCTTAGTCTCCTCTAATCTATGACGAGATTTATCTATCTTCCCTGGTATTTTGACCTTGACACTCTTGAGAGGTACGGGTCAGGTACCTTGCCAAGCATGCCCATTTTAGTTTGGTGTGATATTTTCATAGATTGGAGTCATGGATTTTTAGAAAGAATACCACTGGATAATGTGTGCTTCTCAGTGCCTGGTATCAGGGGACATGCAATGTTAGCATATGCACACTGGTCATGGTAACAGTGACCTATTGAAGAAGGTGGAGTCTGCTAAGTCAATGGCATACAACTTGTCCCATTTAGGTGACTGGTCCTTATGATAACTATTGATTTAGTAGACGATGGTTAAATAGCATATATGTACATTAAGCAAAGATTCAATGCCTTGAATCATTGGTCATTGGTTGAACTTGCATTTTTTCAGTTTCTGTGTTCTAGGATTTGTCACCATCAGGATGTATATAGGTCAAAATATATCTCTTGTAATACCTTTCTTGCTTCATAGAGTCATCTCCCTGCCCTATTGTACCTTGGTCCCGACTCGAAGGCTGAGAGACTATCCATCAGTGAGTTTCACATGGTACAGTCCCCCTAAAGAAAAATACTGGTCCAGGTACTATCTTAGGGCTGTTTTTATCGACACATATTACATTTTTTTTCTTCTCCTTGGTTTCACTTGAGATCCTCTACTACGAACTGAACCTAGAGGATGGGGGAATAGAAAAAATGAAATGGGTTATAGGAATGCCTATCACCCATGCTCCACAGTCCCCAACCTATTTTCAAAACACTGTCTCACTTGAACAGGTGCAGTTGAGCCTTAGGAGTGGAAAAAAATCAAAGACAGTATCATTTCCAATCTATAAATGGTTAAAAAGCAACCTGAACTGGGTGAGGTGGTGTACACCTGTAGTCCCTGCTAGTTGGGAGGCTGAGGTGGGAGAAGGGCTTCTGATTTTGAGGTATTATGGCACCTCCCTCCATCCTTAATTATTTTTTTTTAGGTAGTTTCCATTCCCAGTTCCCTGATACCCCGTGGTGTTTCTAATTTTTTCATATATCATAGAGAATTCTTAGAACATTAGTTCCAACCCAATTCGATTTTTAAAAACAAATGTTAGAAGAAGGTGAAGTTTGTATTGTTTTTTTTCCTAATCTCAGAGTTTGTAATTCCAAAAATGTCAACAATTATGAAGTTGTTCATTAAGACAAACAAGAAAAAATTTCTTGCTTTTAACTTGAACTAGAAGGGGAATAAAAAGCACAAACCAGCCTCAGCAATAAAGTCAGACCCCCCATCTTAAAACAAACACAACACAACAGCAGCAACGTCAACAACTGATACTCAAAACATTCAAGGACTCTCCAAGGTCACATGGCTATGATGGTCTCAGGTCTGTTATAGAATCCACAAAACCTAATGCTTAGTCTGTTGACTTGTCCAGCTACTCAATTCGCACCTTTACAGTGGTATAAGGCCCTCTCATGTCCAGAGCAGAGCAACAAAGAAGCAGGTGGCTTGAACTCTGAATTTATTACCAAGTTGTTGCAAAAGCCAAAGTCCCTTAGTTTATCACTCAATGTTTCTACTTGGTGGTTGTTATCTTGGGAATAAAATATTCCTGGAGTCTGCCTCTAATTTAATGCCAAGATGCAAATTGTACCTCACCTGTTTCACCTGAGGTGTTATTTAGGCCTAAATAACACCTCCTGGGTGAAGACCCATTGTGACTCTTTCCTTCTTTGGAAATTAAGGATAATAATAGTAATCAGCTACACACAAAGCCGTTGTGGGGGTCGGGTAGTAGGGAAGGCTCAATAATTGTAATAGCTCACAGGAAAACCCAAATCAAGGAAAAGTGTTATGGAAATGCTAAATACGGTAGCAAGAATTATGACATCTTTTGCAAATTCACCACCAGAAGCCGAATGACACAAACTCTAGGCAAATTTTAAATTCATCTAACGAATACATGTTAGCTACCTATAACATCAGAATCTCCAGCTTGAAGAGATTTTAGACAATAACCATAGCTTGCATTTTGTTAATAGACATCAAATTTTTGTGACCTAATTTAGGTTCATAGCAATATTGTGCAGTAGATACAGAAAGGTCCAACATATGCCCTGTCCCACACCTGCCCAGCTTCCCCCATTGTGAGCATCCCCCACTAGGCTGGTACGTGAACCTGCATTGACACATTATCACAAAAAGTCCATAGATTGCATGAAGGTTCACTCTTGGAGTTGTATTTTATTTTAGGCAAATTTATAGTGGCATGTATTCACCATTATAGTAGCATCTAGAGTAGTTTATTGTCCTAAAAAAATCCCCTGGGTTATGTTTGTTCCTCCCTTCTCCTCACTAGCCCTTGGCACTTTCTGCTCATCTTACAATCTTCCTTCCCCCCATCCCCCCCCCCCCCGGAAGTCATATGCTTGGATTCATGAAGCATGTAACCTTTTCAGATTGTCTTCTTTCACTTTAGTTATATGCAATTTAGGTTCCTCCATTTCTTCTCGTAGTGTATTTATTTTTAGTGCTGACTGATATTCCATTGTACCACCATTTTATTTTTCACCCATTCACCTGCTGAAAGACACCTTGACTGCAAGATTTGTTCATCATTTGGTAATTGTTAACTAAACTGCAATAAACATTCATGTGCAAGTGTTTGGGGGGACATATATTTTCAAATCCTTTTTTTTTTTTGGTAAATAAAAGCAGTTGCTGGATCATATAATAAGAGTCTATTTAGTTTTCTAAGAAACTGCCACCTCATTTTCCAAAGTCCCCACCAGCAAGGACTGAGAGTCGTTCTGCATCCTCACCAGCATTTGGTGGTGTGACCATGTTCTGGTTGGTGGCAGTTGTAATAGCTGTAGAGTTCTATCTCCCTATAATTTTTGAAAGCAAATTAAATGGCACATCAGAATAACCATCTTAACCATTGATCTCCTTTGGTCCTTAAATGAACCATATAAAAGTGAGTGCTACAATTTTAGCTTTCCACTTTTGAGACAATTAAATGGACGTTTCAAGAGGTCACCTAGGTTGTCCAAGATTTCATCAACAGGAAGCACAAAGCCAAGAATTCATACATTGGAAAGCAAATCACCCCACTATTGTTACAAAACTGGTCTGCTTGCCCATTCCCTCCTAGGGAGGATTTCACAACTGCAAAAGGACTCAGAATCACACAGCTATATACAGCAAGATATGGAAAGAGAATCTGGTCTCTATCAACAATACTCTCTAATCCCCTTGCAACTCTTCAGCCATCAATCATATCAGAATTGGTGTCCAGGGCTGGGGATGTGGCTCAAGCGGTAGCGCGCTCGCCTGGCATGCATGCGGCCCGGGTTCGATCCTCAGCACCACATACAAAGATGTTGTGTCCGCCGAGAACTAAAAAATAAATATCAAAATTTAAAAAAAAAAAAAAAGAATTGGTGTCCAGTGGAATGTGTGTATTCTTTAGCTTTACACTAGGAATTCTGATATGCAATGGTGAATCCAAGCTTCTCCAATATGGTACTTAATTTTTATCACATTTAATGTTGTGTTCAGATTAGAGACAGAGCACCTTTTTGAGCACAACACGTAAAACTTAGTTTCCCCTCGCAATCTAGTAAAGATCTGTTGCTTACCCTGTGCACAAACACCAGCTGCAGACAATGGTTCTGCCTGAGGTAATATGGCACCTCCCTCCATCCTTAATTGTTTTCTTAGGTAGTTTCCATTCCCTGTTCCCTGATACCCCGTGGTGTTTCTAATTTTTTTCATATGTCATAGAGAATTCTTAGAACATTAGTTCCAACCCAATTCGATTTTTAAAAACAAATGATAGAAGAAGGTGAAGTTTGCATTGTTTTTTTTTCCTAATTTCAGAGCTTGTAATTCCAAAAATGTCAACAATTATGAAGTTGTTCATTAAGACAAACAAGAAAAAAATTCTTGCTTTTAACTTGAACTAGAAGGGGAATAAAAAGCACAAATCGTAAGGTGTTAACCAGATTCTGCGGATAGAGTGTAGAATGATTTGCTGTCGGTGGGTAAGGGTTCTGTTGCAGAAAATAAGTATGAGGATTCTTCAAATGGATGGCAAAGTTGAGTGTGCAAGCGGCCAGAGTGAGCAGTGTGGAATTTCTGGGAGGGCTCCATGCGACTCCAGGGATATGATGATGTCACATTGGAAAAGCCTGGGATCCTACTTGTGAGATGCACTTAGGAAAGTGACCACAGGGATGGGAACAGAAGAGGTACACTTTGCTTAGCTGCATAGTCCTGAAGCAGAATAGAGAGCACTGAACTGTCGGGGTCTGCCCTGAGCAGGAGCTGAGCACACCGCCTTAGCCTTAGGAATGGGGATGTGGAACTGGCAGCACCCACAGTGTGAAGCAAGTGGGCTTTACTGCCGCTCAGGGAGGGAGTGCAGCTCTGGGATTGGGCATCACCCAGTGAGACTGGGCTACACCTCCGTTTGTGGAAACATAATCCTTTGCCTTGTTTCGGTGGGATATTCTATTGAATGACTTCCCCTAATAAAAACAGGAGTTGGAGGTACACTTGCTCTCTTGCCTCTTTGCTCCCTTGGTCCCCTTGCCCACCAGTGTGGGAGCTGAGGTCTCAGAGCTGTCCCTGACCCCTGAAAAAAAAGTATTTTTTGTGTTTGTGTGGTTTTTGGTTGCCAGTCCAATTTACAAGAAGTGACCCTGGTTCCATCACTGGTGGGGAAGTGGGTGATACTGAACCTTGAGTGCCGAAGTGGGTTGCTGTAGCTACACCCCAGAATACCTGCGTGTTGTGTTCTCTTTCTGCTCTCTGCAGGGAACTTCTAGGGAAGTTGCCCGTGTGGGGAGGCAGAGGTGGCTTCTGGGTGCTCTCCACTGCTAGACTGTCTTCATAATTCCTGGGCCCCAGTGCAGAATTAAAACATGGGACCCTTGTTGAAAAATCATGGAGAATTTCAAGATGGCGGCAGCACCGCACTGAACCAAGGTGAGGCCAGAGAATTTAACAGGTCATCTGCCCATAAAGCTGGCCCTGTCCAGTGTGAATGATTTTTTCTTATCCTTATACCAAACCTAGCAGATAGGACTCTGCCTTAAACTAAACCTCTTTCATTGAATCAGAATAGAATTAAGTAAAAATGAACATAGTTCATTGCTTCAGCTCCTTGTGATTCAGAAAAAGAAAGACGTAGTAGAACTGCTCTACTCATGGCTAATATTCCCCTTCACTGTGAAGCTAGTGCTATTTAGAAATCCAGATTACCAGTTAGGGATGACTATTTACAAATTAAGTCTTTTTTCCTTTGTTCTTAATACATGTAATTATCCTGGGCTACTTTGATGTATTTATTTTTACCCAAGTTTGATGTAACTTTCATTAGTCTCAAACTTCTAAACAGGAAAACTCAAGTTTCATCATCCATTAGGTCCAAGTTAGTTGAATCAAGGAAATGATCGATTATTTTGTTTTCCTTGGTTTCAAACCCTGGTGTGTTGGACTACAAACATGGTAGACGTAGTCACTTCTCTCGAGGGCTCATATTCTATTCGTGCATGAGCATATAACTAAATTAGTGTGACACCGCGTGGGATGTATGAAATGTATGTATAAAATGTCACATGTGTGCAGAGGAAGAGGACTCATTCAGCCGCAGGTAGTCAGGGCAGGACTTTGAGGTAGAAGATCTGCGTCTGTCTCCATCCACCCCGTCTGCCCCTGGGAATTCACAGTACCCATTTTCATTTCTAAATACATAGCTGCTTTTCATTTGACAGTAGTAAAGTCCTGAGGAATCAAAATCCTGAAGACACTTTGGCAACTGTTGTAGTGGATCATGTGGGGTCAGTGACCATTTTTGAATCAGGAATCAGTTCAGAGGTGTGTTCTAGAACAAACAAGTCAGAGGCTGTGCAGAGAATGGACGGAAGGTCCTGGGGTGAAATAAAGTGGATGACACAAGTCCATGAGGATCTCACAACTGTTCAGGCATATCTGGGGACCTTACCCAACCCCCTGGCAGAGCCAGGGCAGCAAGAGGATGTATTGGAGATTCACTGTAGTGAAAAATGGAGAAGAGAGAGAGAAGTCAAGGATACGGTTAAAGAATCATCATCTTCTCCAAAGCAGGTGCTAAAAACCAAGACCTGTGTTTCATCTGTGAATAGCATGCGTCTTATCAGTCACTAACAATCAAGTCAGTGGGGGTAATTGTGCCTGTGTTTTTATGTTTCTGACAAACAGATTCTCAATTGCTCTTCATCTACTTGTTTTGATCCCTTCTGCATTTGACCATTAGTACTGGGTGATTAGTATTCTTTTCTTGCTTTTGTAATTATGCTTGTTTTACATGGCATAAACAGTGGGTGCTAAATACGTGCATTTTTTTTTCTGACTGACTGATTCTGATCCCACAGAGGACATCAAAGTGTTTTTACAGCTATTTGGGTTTCCTGTATCGATTGCAGTGCTATGCACATGTGGATTAACATCAACTTCTCGGTTTATAGTGTCTTCAAGTAATACCCATTGTTAAAGTCTAAATTATTTTTAATTTAAAATTAATAGTATAGATGTGTGTGTTTGTGTGTGTGTGTGATGTATGTGATATTTTGACATATTTATTCACTGTGGAATGCTTAAATCAGGCTGCTAGAAGAGTAGATTTTTAAATCTACACTTTAACTACGTCCCAGCACCCTTTCCTAAATCTTCAAAAATTCGTCTTTTGGGATTTTTTATTTTATTGAGCACTACAAAACCACAGGTATGAGACATGACCAACTCGGCCAATGATACGATTTCTTGGGTGAAGGTAGAAATACCATGAAACTCACCCATGAGCGGTGTAGGTACCTCTAGTTCCCAACCAAACTGAGCCTGGCCCTTGGTAAAGAAGGTGGTTCAAGTGTCACCTCCGTGCTCAGAGACGGATGGCCAGAGTGGCGCTATCTTTCTCAGCATTGGACTTCTGAAGTCAGAAGAGCTGCAGTTCAGCCACAGAGAACCACAGGAGGCTGAAGGATGGCAGATTAACTTTCTGGCAGCTGACCCACGAGGATGAGTTGCACAGGTAACAATGCACAAAAGAAAGATTCTCGGGAAGGCGGAAGGCTGGGAAAAGCAGTCACAAGGAATGGGATGGACGTCAGTTCACAGAACTACTCTGGATGCATTCTTGGAAGAAGGAAGCCTCAGAACCAGCTACTCAAAATCCCACAAGCTCAGGCTGCAACTTTTAAAGTTGCCACGAGAGGGCGCATTTCAGCTGTAAAGAAATCCTCTTGAAAAACCGGGAACTTTCCAAAAAAGGCCTTTGAGCACATTTCAAAGGAGGGCGGGGGGTGGTTGGGACCGAGTAAGGGAGAGGGAGGGGTGTGCCTGTGGGCGGGAGAGCACAAGGGGTGGCATGAGATATATCCTTGTGTAACTTTGGAGGAAAGTGTGTGCCTAAACGAGAGGTCACTGGAGCTTATGGTCGCCCTCTTTTCCTGACTGTTGTGAAATCAATGCAGCACCTGTTCCAGGGAGAAATTAAAGAGCAGCTATTCCCCTCCATGGAGGGCCCAGGCTGGATGGTTGCTGCCTCCCTCTCCAAAGGACCCATCTACCCAAATGAAGGAGTTCCTGTGAATCCAGGGCGATCCAGGTCAGTTAAGGGACGTCATTCAGGCACAGAGGGTGGGGAGGGGCACTTGGTGTCAGGCCACCTCAATGTCAAGGCTGCGATGAGAAGTTGAGGGATAAAACAAAAACGAAGAACAGTAGGGAAGAAAGGAACCCTTGAGAAAGACACTGTAGCTCCAACCCTGTGTGCTTTCCCAGAAAGCAAAACATCCCCAGAAGGCAGAAAATTCCCAGCCACAGGGGGGGTGAGAACTCAAGTCAGAGGTCCGGTTTTGGGCGTCCTCTGTTGGTAAGTCTTCACTTTTTATAGCATGTTCTAGATCTGCCACCTCACGAACTTACAGAACGGACAAATCTTGCATTCACGTGGTATGTAAGTGGCTTCCCCACCCCTCCTCACAGTTAGACATACTTTCCATGAATTACTCTCCTGCCTGGTGGAGTAGGCCAGGACTCTGTTGCCTGCCATTTATTTCTAAAACATTTTGGCACTCTCTGGAGGAACTCATGGTCTTCTTGATGATGCGGGGGATTTTTTTTTTTTTTTCAAGTTTTACTTTGCTATTAAGTACGAGGTCCTGGAGATCCATGGAGAAACCCGCAGCGGTGTCAAAAATGGTGTGTTGAGGAGAGAATTTACAGCTACACGCAGAGACAAAGCAGGGAGCTGAAGGAGAGACATCACCGTGAGGCATTGCCGGGGCACCCCTTCATGGGGAGGTCTTTGTTTGGGAGCTAAAGGAGACCCTGGCCTTACCCCAAAGGATACCAGGGTCTGGATATGACTCACATGGGAATTCCTTCCCTCTCTCTGTGATACCAGCCCGATGTGAAAGGGTCAGGGACAAGTGGTGACCACTTGCTACACACACCCTGCAGACCAGCCCCTCTGGGCAGCCTGTGGGGTCTCCTGCTGCTGAACCAGGGCCTGAGCTCTTCTTTGTTCCCAGCAGATGTCACTGTGGAATTATGAATCCTGAGAAGAGAAGGAACTGCTTCAGCAAGCAGAGCCCCCATATAGGACCTTGAACCCCTTGCTATGTGGCAGTGACATACATGGATCTAAGAGGCTCCCTGCACAGACACCAAGGCTGCGGATATTCAACATCTGCCGTCTTTGAGCTGTTAAGGTCGCCTGATTTTGCAAGTTTTAGGAAGTAAAATAGAAGTTGAGCCGTTACCCACAGAGACATTAGAGAGACAGATACCTGCATTTTAAAGTGCCCGTGACCACACAAGCTTTTGTCCTCTTTCTTGACTGGACCTGTATTTCCATTTGTGCGTCTCTGAATTAGGGGAGGTAACGAGCTGTCAGGGGAAGGACGCAGGAATCCAGAAACTAAGGTCTCCAGTCGAGCTGTGCCATCCTTCGGTCTATGTGACTTTGGAGAATTTACATAATTTCAAGCTTTGAGACTCGGTTCCATGACAGGGTAATTGGGAAGGTTACATAAAGTAGTCTTCATGAAAGTACCTGGTACGGGTTGGTTAAATCGGAATCCAGACGCATCACTGAAGTGCTGTTTAGGTTTCATTATGGTTTTAATATTTTAATTTCATTTTGAGTAAATGGTGCTTCTGCAGAATTCCCCATGTGTATAATAGGGGTGATGACCTCCAGGGGGACGCCCTGTTCTTCGGCTCCAGGTTCTAGTTTGTAGCCCCTGTGGCTCCGGACCAGTTCTGCTCAGCTATCTGGCTTAGGCTCAAGAGTCATTAACTAGAATCTTCCAAATCCCTTTGCTTTTTCCTTTATATATATATAGATAGATAGATAGATAGATAGATGTTGTAGATGGACACAATATCTTTAGTTTATTTATTTATTTTTATGCGGTGCTGAGGATCGAACCCAGAGCCTCATGCGTGAGAGGCAAGCGCTCTACCACTGAGCTACCACCCTCGCCCCCTTATCTCTTTCTTGATTCCCTTTGATGGTGCTGTGCCTCTTTCCTGAACATGGAATTCAGATCTCCCCAACTTCCCCTTTGATAGTATCATCCATTTCAAAACAGATCAGAACTGGCAATGCCATTTGGAACGTCCCTCTGCCTCCTGGGTCTGTCCAGCTGCCCTATGGAGATCTCTATCGGGATTGCCTGCTGGGTTTCCAACTGCAGCAGCTCCTGAGTATCCTGAAGAGCTTTCCCCCAACTCTAATCCCAAAGGCTCCACCTCAGTCCACAGCCTCAGAAATGTAGGGGGGCCTAGGATCGTGCAGATTTCATATGCACTGTGAATTTGGTGGGGAATCAGGTCACAGACATCTCTGACCCCAAGTTAAATTCAAAGTACACTTCACTGGCGGAAGGCTCTTCTGAAAGCCCTGTTTCGATTTTCTTCCCCCTGGCGGCATATCCCTGTGATTTCCTATTTCCTTCAGGATGGCGTCCCTTTGAGGTTGGGCAATATCACTCAGTTTTTAGGTTCCACGAAGGCAGCCACCACGTGCAACTTGCTCATGGCATAGCAACATGCCAGTAGGCATTTACGCAAAAGGAGTTCCCCTTGGTGGTCGCGGGGTATCTGTCATTTCCTCTTCTCCTGGGACCATCCGGACATAGAGGAAAGCCAGTGACTCAATTCTTTGGTCACGACTGTTGACACCGGGCGCAGGCTCCAACATGTACAGAGAGATGCGTTATCTAAAAAAACAGGGAATTTGAAATGGACACACGCTGAGATAAAAAGGTCCTGGACATTGAGTCCTGTGAATGGTAAGCTCCAGTGCTTGGGAGTTCTCTTGGCTGAGACTCCCAGACACCCCAGGGAGGCCCATCCTGAGCTCGGGTGCGCATGGATGGATAACCCATCCAAAAATGCTATGAGACCTGAAATAAATAGTCCCCTTTCTCCTTTCTATTCAAGTCTCTCAGAGTCCAATCTCTTTTGCTAGTCGCTCAATGATAAAGCAAAATTTCAGACACAGTTGGAGATTGAGCCTGTTCATGGTATAGTTCCAGCTGCTTACTTCATTCATCTTATTTCTCACAATTTTGCACACACTTCTTCTCTAAAGTGTCTCTCCTAACACATTTTACTTTTTTTTTTTTCTAGGTAAAATTTTCTCTCCTTGTTGTTTTCCACATTTCTCAAGGGTCCCAGGCCCCAGCCCCTTCCTGAAGCTTCTTTGACCTTCAGTGGTATCTCATTTCTCCCAGATCCTATACCACTGCTGGGATGAACCATTCACTCATCATTCGTCCTGTATGGGCCCTTCTTCCCATTTATCTGCGCACGAGTGTTTTATGCATCTTCAGAATTAGTTGCAGACCTCTTGGAAGCAGACACAAAGTCCTGCATTGGCTTTTAAATGTTTTTCTCTTAATTGCTTAATGCTCAAATGTTTGTGTAGCACTCTTATTCCTAAATACTCATTGTTTAAATGTTTCTCTCCTCCAATAGTATGCCTTATAAATATTTATAAAGCGAATGGATGGAATACATACCTGCTTCTGGTTCTAAATAAAGGGAATTGGGGGATTATAGTATTAATTTTTCCCAAAATGCTTCCAGTTACCCTTTTCCTCATTGGTTCCTTTGTAACATGGAAATGCAGCTCTCCCTTTGTAGAATGTCTGCTTTGTAATTGCTCCTGTCAGGGTGATTAATGGAGAGTGGCTTGTGACCAGGAAAACCTCTATGGTGACCTAATGGTCAGCAGAGGTCATCTTGTTCTCAGATATTTCTATTCCTGCATGAGATTTAAAAAAAAAATCATGCCTTTGGAAAAGAGCTAAGGTTGCATTACTGGTATATTTGCATGTGGATTCCTGGAGTCCATTGATAGCTAATTACATCCAGGTGGGAGGCCTGGATGGCCTGCCAGTGCCTCAAAACAGGGACATGGGATGGCCACTCTAGACTGGAGTCAGGCCAGTGCCTTGGGCCACATGTACTTTCTTCCTTATGGCTGTCTGTCTTCTGCCTGTGCCTGCTGTGCCCTCGCTGACATCTCAGGCTCAGGGTCTCTGTGCTGGCCTCTCAGGGCCAAAGCTGAGTGGCAGTGAGGGGAGCAGGGTCTCCCCACATCTCCTGCATCAACTTGTGTCCAGGTTAAAGGGATTTCCACCCTGTGAATCACGTTCATCACTTTGCTGTCATGGATGTCCTAGAGTTACTTTGGACTACAAGTCCTCTGGTCCCCTGGTGGAAAGCACCAATGGCCAGAGCCAAGAGTGGTAAGGGACCCCTTGTCCTAAGAGAGCTGCCTTCTGCTTTTGTTCCCTATTTCATCATGTCCCTGGTCCTAGGGAGCTGCAGTGTTCCAAGACCAGTGCACCAGAACTAGCAGGAGCCCCGTATCGACTGAGTCCTTCAAAAATTATTTGTGGAACATTTATTAACATGGAGCCCGATTCTACAGGCTAAAATAAGTGGCTCCCCAAAAGGGAATGTCAATGATAATGTTTCTTTAGAGAAGAGATCCTTCTCTCTGTTTTTCACCCCCTGGGTGCCAGTTCATCTGTAACTGGCAAACATACAAAGTTTTAAGAAAGTCTCCCTCTCCAATCAGATCAAACCAGCTCTGTTAGAGGTACTGGGTGGTGGTGGGGGGGTCTCAGTGTGGTGGTCAAAGCAGTGCACGGGCTGCCCAAATTTGTCCATCACCCACTAGCGGTGTGACCTTGACACTCATTTTATTTCCTTGTATGTAGATTGTCTCTGTTGTCAAGTGGGAAGAGTTAGTTCCTGATTCTCCAGGGCGGCTGCAAGGAGTAGAAGAAGGAATCCATGAGTCCTGCCAGCTACACTGTAACCAGCTGACAGACTTCTGCTATTATCGCCCTTGTCTTTGTGGGTCTCTCTGGGTGTCTACAATTTGGAAAATAAAGGGGGTTTCTCCTGGAAACCTTCTCCAGCACAGGTCCCCTCCCAGCACTTCTCCCACAGAGGGGGATGCCTGTCACTCCTGTTGGATTCTGTAACACTGCTCTAACACATATTCAGGACCTACTGTGTGCAAGCTCCTGGGTACACCCATGGAGGCGACAGGCCTCGCCCACTCCCGGGTCCTAGCGGGGAATGGTGCTTAGTCATTAAGTGACTAGGGTACCACACCAATAAAAACGGAAAACCCAACTATCAGAAAGAGATCCTCAGAGGGACTTCACCTTCTCAGGAGAAGGGTTCGTTGGGGGCTAAGGCTTCGAGAGCAACCCACAGTGAATCGGAGGCAGGAAGAGTGTGCAGGAGTTGGCAGGGTGACCCAAATGGGGACGTTCTCTAGGCAGAGGGCGTGGGCAGTGTGGGGGTCTCAAGCAGAAGGTACAGGCAGACAGGCAGGGGTACAGGGAAGGAGTCCCCCCTGCATCTCTTCCTCCTGTCCCAGCTGGTCTCCACCTGGGTGACCTTGATCTTGACCCCAGAGTGTGGGTGGGCAGTGCACCCCCTGCTGGCTGGCTCCTTACTGTTCCCACCCTCTTATTTCTCCCTGAGCTCTGGGAGGGAGTGGTCTGGGTCTTCACCACCCTGGAGTGGTTTGTGTCCACTCTAAAACTGAGGAAGCTGAGTGATGGAATAAATGGTCGTGTTCACCACTCTGATTGTCACCTAGTCTATGAAGCAGAGCCTCTGTCCTGGGGTGCAGCTCACACTTCAAACAAGAGGCCAATGAAAGTTTTAAGAAAGTCTCTCCGATCTGATCAGATGCGATCTGAGATGGAGACTTTTCTGAAACTCATGAAGCCGAACTATTTTTTTTTTTTTTGGCCTTGGGTGAATAGAAATGGCGATTTTTAATCGTTGAAAATTAACAATTAATTTTTGAGCCCTTATTAATCTCATGATGTAATTTTGATCCAGATTATAAGAGGATTACCATATTTGGTGTTTATTTATGTAATCCTCACCCCCAAGCAAATAAAACAATATGGAAAACCCAATAAAGATTTCTGGAGATATTTTTAAAGTTAGTTTTAGTGGAGTATAAAAAAAATTCAGTGGGTCAAAAAGAAATCTTTATTCCCTTTTCTTGTTTGGGCATTTTTTTTCTTTTTCTTCCTATCCCTAAACTTTGTAAACCAATGTTCACATTAGGGTCAGGGTTCTTAGTCTTACAAAAGAAGACCAGACAATCAAAGCTGATTGGTGCTCAGTTTCATGAGAGGGTTCTGATTTTATTTCCTGGACCCATAGATATGTTGTTATTATTGTGTGGGTACTACTTCTTTTAAAAATTAAATACAAAATGTCAATTTTGACTTTCAGAGTTTAGAGACTATATTTTATCATCAAAGATATTTTTACTCACAGTTACTGGAGACATAGACTAAGTCGTGTCCAAGAAATTGCATCTTTAAAACAAGAAACATCTCACAGGCTTGTTTTCTGTCGTTCTGTGTCATAGAAATAAACTCAAGTGGTGTCAACCAAGAATAAAATCAACCTGGTGAAGGAGAAAGAAAATCACATTTATTGGGGTCTAAGTAGGAGGGTCATTCAGGAAAGCACAGATATCCAAGCAGCCTTAAAAATGTGCTCCGAGGTTTTACAAAATAGTGATGGTATTCCTAACTTAACAGGGAATGGGGTGGGGGGCATGGGATAAGGTGTCTGTAATTGCATCACTCACTGGTTGGTATTGGCAAAAGTTACACCATTTTGTAAGAAAGGAATTGGGTGTGGTCTCAGACTCTGGGTAGTCTGAGAGAAAAAGTCCTTTGTGCAGAGGTGAATGGAGGTCAGCCAACAATGTTTTGGGAATCTGTGGTTTGGCCCAGGCTAAAGGTCAGCTCCTGGGGGCAGGGGCAGGAGGAGCCTGTCTGTAGCCCAGTTCACAGGTTCAGCTGCCACATGTCTGAGACCAGATTTACCTCTGTCTCCCCACTCCATTTTCGGCGCTCTAGACCAATGCTACTCCATGTTGATTTTCCTCCTCATGAGGAAAGAGCTTTTATTCAGAGAAGACAGAAAAATAGATGCCTGAGGTCTATAGACTTTCCAAGTGAATTGCGGATGGGTTGGTTAGTAAAATTGTGATTGTTCCAAAGGCTGGCTTTCTTTGGTAGGATTTGACTACTGCAGGGTGTGCCGTGGCTAGCAGTCACCAAGTGGTAAACATGTGTGCCTGCGAATGTGATGAGGAATGTGATGAGCTTGACAATTTTGTGACAATGGATGAAAGAGCAATATTTCTAAATACGGCATTAAATATAATTCAGAATCATCAATTATTTCCTCTGTAAATTAAAAGAATTTTTTAAAAAACGTTGGAAATATTTTCATATATACAAGTCTAAAGAAAGACACCCCTACGATTCAACAAATAACAATATTCTTTCAATATTCTAACAATACTTTTCCAAAAAAATCTTTTGTTACTTGGGCTAGAACCCAGGGTCTCACACGTTAGAGAAATACTCTACCATTGAGCCATGTCCCCAGCCCTCAAAAAAAAAAAAAAAAATTATAGTTAGTTTGTTTGAATCTCAGAATCCCAATGAAATCTACGTACTGGTTCCTTTTATTGGCGTGTCTTAGGTGAGGTAGTTTTCCCTTCTCCCTGCATCCTTCTATTTCTGCATATTTTTTTTTTCTTTCTACAATTCATTTGTTGAGGACAGGGAGCTATGAAACCTGAAGGTTTGCACATTCTGGGTTTGTCTGACTCCTCCAGTGTCATTTAGCAGTGCACCCATGGTCCAAGACTTGATTAGATTCAGATCATTATCAGAAAAGCATGAAGTCTGGCAGGGAAGACCACCTGGTGGCAGTGTTGGGCACAGCATTGCTTTCTACCACAAGTCTAAATGTTTCCAGTGACTCTGCTCCTCCTTTATCTGGAATTCTCTGCATTTCCCTGTGCCACCACCTAAGGCATCACCGGTGCTTGTAAAATGAACAGCTTCCTGCCAACTAGCAGCTCATGGTGCCCACGGCTCCTGCTCCTGGGGTCTGCTGCATGTATCTGGGTACAGAGCTCAGGACCTAGAGTGACATCCTCCCCCAGCCCGGTTTGCTTCCCCGGTTGGGGAAATCACCAGCTCACATTTAGATTAGTTGGCCCGAAAGTATTAAAGTGGTTGTTGGTGTTTGTCCGTTAAGCCTGAGGTTTTCCAACTTAAGTTACAATAAACAATGAGATTTTCAGAGCCTTCCAGACAACAGCTAATTTGCTAGTAAATGATGGCAGCACAAGATGTTGATTTCAACCCACCTGCCTTTCCCATATAAGATAACTATTGACTCTGAGTTTGATCTTCAATTACTAGAACAGGTTCAGAACAATGAGAACTGTGTATTTCTTCATGTGGGTGTCAGGCAATTCCTGGGCAGGTCGGTTACATCTTTCCAAAATTGCTTTGTCCAAACCAGTGACCTGTCTCCTACAGGAAATAGAGACGTCCACTTGGAAGTGGTCTCTGCCACTGAAGTTCCAAGTCATATTCTTCACCTCAGTTTATTCACCTGTGGAACATGGGCAGCAATCAGTAATTAGCAGGGTCAGGACTGAGTGAGTTGAGTAGTGTCCATCTCCGACAGTTGTCCTATAATTATCATTAATACCCAAGCAGGTGAACGGACTCAATTAGACTCAGTCTTCAGAGATGGGATTTGGTGAATTTCAGGCCATTTTAAAATTTGAATCATCAAACTGGATGAGGGGCCTGACATTAGAATAATGGAGTGGGACGATGTTTGTACTACTGCAAAATTAATAAATGAGGGGGAATTAATTCACTAAGATGTGACAAGTACGGATGCAAGCTCCAAACTGGATATTTGCGATTTATTTGCTAGTTACAATTAGGTAAGCGCTATTTTACCTGACTATTTCCTTCCTTGTAATTTAAAATTAAACCTTCAGCCAAGGCGAGTAACTTTAATTTGAATGAATTTCAAACTCTACTCTTGCGATGCTAATTTCTCTCTGCATCTTTCTGGCTGTATAGTCATCTGCATCAGAGCCCCTGCTGATGAGGTCAGTTCGCTAAAGTGATTTATTTTCTTAACAATTTTAAGTATATTATTTAGACCATTTAAACTGCTTTTAGGAAAATTACTGACAAGGATATTTAAATTCAGAGCCAGGTCACTGTAAAGAAAAAAAGGACAAAAAAAAAAAAAAAAAGATAAAGCACCCTGGTTTGACATCCCCAAACCATAATTATGGTCACAAATAATCATGCACTCTTCTAATACATTATGGGATGGCAAGCTGATATAAGCTGAACAAAATCATTCAAAACATTTCCTGAAGCAAAAAAAAAAAAAAAAAAACAAATTGAAAAAAAAATCAATCATATGGTTCTTTCTGTCACATTTTGGGTTCGAACTAATTTATTTGATGATATACCAATGATGAGAAGAAAACAGGAATATTTAAGAAATTAATGATATAGTGCCATGAGTCCTCTGCCAACCACTTCAAGTGGAAGCCAAAATATTAACGGTATAAAATATGTTTATATACATTCAGAATTTTAATGAGCTTCTTTTGATGTGCTGTAAGTTAAATGCCAGATTCATCTGACTTCGGCAGATCATACAGGTATCGAGGAGAATTGGGGTAACATATAGGAAGTCAGATTTAAAAGTTCATATTCTGAGAATTTTGGTAAAAACACATTCCTCAAAGGAATAGGGAAAGTCCTTAGAGATTATTCAGTTTGTGTTCAGTGAAAAACAAAAGTTATGAAATTTTATGGTTAGCTAAGAAAAGCTGTAGCGTTTTTTTCCATTACCCCCACCCTCCAACAATTTAGACTCTAGTTGGGTGATTCTCTTTTCTACACTCTAATTTCCAGCTTATCCTAAATATAGACCCTGGATTTGAGCCATCCTAATTAAACTGTGAAGTTCTTTTGTAGCAAGCTCTGATGCTTCAGAAATCAATTTCAAAGCTTACACAAGCGGAGTATGTCACCTTCCTGGTTTGCTTTTCCTTTATGAATTTATCTGGAAATGGTAAATTTCAGATAATCTTTCGACGGCATATTTGTAAAATTTTCTGGGTCCAGGCTGGTTTTTTTTTTCCCCCTAAATATATAATTATAAACTTGCTTCTGTTTTGTAGAGATTTAATTCATTTTTCTAAAGTTTCCCACCCTGAAGTACCTATCCCTCTTTCTGCAGGAAGTTAAGTCTTTATATTATAAATGAAGAAAGTGAGATAAAATGGTTTTGCCTAAGGCTACCTGGAGAAACAAGTATCTGATCCTTTTGTTGTTACACAAAATTCATGTCTTTTCTTGACACACAGCTGTTAGAGATAATGGGATTTTCACTCAGGGAATAGAAGGTGAGAATCAAACACAGAAATTTCAGCACAAGCCAACCCACAGGACAAGGCTGAAGGTAGGGGTGCCGAATCTTGGGTGTTGGCTCCAGAGCAAGTGTTTCTTTGCAGCCTTCCTCCAGAGCTGGCTCTTGGCCTCCAGAGATTGCATCCAGGAGCTGCCTGCAAACGTTCAGACTCCTCCCATGCTGTCACGCACCTTGGAGAACACCAGGCTGGGGTCCCTGGGCTTGCATTATTGCAGACCAAGATGGCTGGGACTAGAGCTTAGAGAGGGAAATGAGAGAGGCAATAAAAATTCTACAAAAAAATGTTGCAAACCATTTTTACCGTAAGCCTGAGTTCTGTGTCTATTGGAGATGCAGTTGCAGAATAATTTTAAATAGACTCTTATTTATCCTTTACTTCAACTTCCAGAGTGTGATTTTACTAGAACTCTTCAAGATTGCTATAAGGAAGTGATGATGGTGGAAGTCCTTTTAAATTGACTTTGTAAAGCAGAAATATCTGAAATACTAAGTGGGTTTGCCGGAGACTTGTGAGGTCAAAGAGCAAAACTCAGAGACATTCAGAGTTAGACTCCGTGTTTCTCAACCCTGGCTTCACGTTAGGATATACCTGTAGGATTTTTAACATAGAAAATACTTGGGCTCTTTCCCAAACAAAATAAATCAAACTGAATCGATTTCTTTAGTCTGGAGCCAAATGCATGGGTAGGTTTTCAAACTTCCCACGTGGTATTGTGTGTGTATGTGTGGTGCTACAGATTGAACCGATGTTCTAACTTGCAGCCAGAACTGCAGATCAGAGCACTGATTATAAATCTGAAGGTATCAACAGCCCAGAGCCCTGGGGAGACCTATGGTGTGTTACAAAATTCTAAAAATTAGCTTTGATAGACTTTATTTAAGACAAAATAGTTAGTATTTGGAAGGTAGAACAGAGAGGCAAGATGTACTGAGAAGTCAAATGGACCAAGCACTCATGGAAACAGCAGTTCCATTCTCAAAAGGCAAGGACATTTATCTGGAGGGCTGGGTTTCTCGGTGTTGGACTAAGTTATGAAGAAATAATATAAAACAAAGCGATGGTTTAAAAAGAGTGGAAGTCATGACAGATGTGATGTGCAATATTTCTTTTTTTTTCAGATAATCTGGTACTATGACAGAAATGTTCTGCTTCAGCTAATAGTACGTGCCAGGATCCCATTGTCAAGTTAACATTATGATATTGCCTAAGAAATGGGCCATCCATGAGCTAAGACTTAGCATTGCTTTGCACTTTAAGATGCCTTTTCCACAATCAGACAGCCGAGGTTTGAGTGTTTACTCTCATAAGTGGAAGACAGACCAGGATAAGGGACAAAATGGGTGAAGAGGAAGAACCCGATGAAAATTGAAGGGAGATCAGTAGAGCAGAGGAGGGGGGTTGAGGGGGAGAGGGTAGGAACGGGAAAAGGCAGAAACAGTAGAAAGAAATAGAATAGATTATGCTATGCACCTATATGCATATATCACAGTGAATCCCATCTGTATGTGTATCATAAAGCATTAATTTAAAAAGTATTAATAAATAGAAGGAAGACCGATTGAGAAGAGGAATAGAAACAGGGTGGGGGAGGACCGGAGGAAACAAGTACTAGAGACTGAAATGGAGACAACTGTATTCCATCCATGTAGGAATATGTTCAAAATAAACCCCAATATTGTGTAACTGTAATGCACTAGTAAAATCAGAGAAGAAGGAGTTGCTGTTTCTAGTTCTCATTGTCAGTGTGAAGCGGTGGTTTTTCAGCTTGGGTGCCAACAGGATCATCTGGAACCCGTTAAAATCCAGATTGCTGGGGTCCATTCCCAGTATTTCTGATTTTGTCATCCTGCGGTGCCACGCAGGAATCTGAATTTCTCATCATGTCCTGGTGATGTCGTATTGCAGATCTGGGGACTACGCTCTAAGAACCACTGGTCTGAAGCATGAGGCAGCCGTACCTGGGGGCCCAGGTCGCCCAGTGTGTGTCTTAGACCAGGTTCTCCAGAAACAGAGCTGGAGCCCAGTGAAATATTTCCTTAACTGAGTAAATATTTGAGGTAGGCAGTCCCAGGGAAGCGACTGTGAGGAAAAGGAGCAGGAAGCCGAGGAGGAGAAAGAACAAACTCTTCAGGGTGTGTGATGGAGTGGCGGGGCAGGCGCTCACTTTGTCTGAGCTCAGCTTATTTCCTGGAGAAAGGCAAGAACTTGTCTACCGGCACTCTCCAGCCTTTTGTCTCTACTCCATTAGTGCTGCCCCCCACTTCCAGTTGTGTCCAGGCCCTGTGGACATCACTTTATCACACATCAGGTCTGGCATTTGGCACCACGCATGATCTAGGCAGCAAAGGGAGTCGTCGGAGGATTCTGCAGAACACCAGCCCTTGCAAGATGACTCTAGCCAGAAAGGAAAGGCCCCAAGCCCGAGTCGCACATAAATTGACCCTGGTAAGTAGTCAGTGCTTCCCAGATGATTTACTGTGAATGACAGATTTTTCACAATTTTTGGATTTTGTCCATTGTTCCTGATTAGTGTGCACATGACGCAGTGCCTCAGCAGAGCAGCACTGAGATAAGCTAATAGTACGTGCCAGGATCCCATTGTCAAGTTAACATTATGATATTGCCTAAGAAATGGGCCATCCATGAGCTAAGACTTAGCATTGCTTTGCACTTTAAGATGCCTTTTCCACACTCAGACAGTCGAGGTTTGAGTGTTTACTCTCATATGTGGAAGACAGACCAGGATAAGGGACAAAATGGGTGAAGATGAAAATTGAGGCAGGAGGAGTTGGCAGTCACACTTGGAGGGTATGGCCACCTCAAGGCGCTGTAAGGCTCCTGGATGCTTCTTCTCACATTTCTTTACTGTCCTTTTCTTCTCTCGACCTGCTACCCACTAGTAGACCAGATGGTTTGCAGCCCCCTTTTTGAGTAGTCTGAATATAGATCATTTTTGACCAGGTTTTACAGTTATGACTCTGTTTCTTCCTTTATTATAAATATAAGAAGCAGAAATATCAGTGTGTAAGAGGCTCCAAAAATCCAGAAAGACCCATCACATGCAGCTAAGACATGAAGGATTCCAAATTTGAAAGCTCAAGGGCAAGCCGTGTAGGCCCTAGCAAAGTGCGCCATTACCATGTTATTTGCATATAGTCTATGAGAAGAGTTTTCCTTTCTCAGTCTAATGAAAGGAAGGTGTTTTAGTCCTTTTTTTTTTTCACCACTGTGACCAAAAGACTTGCAAAGAACAATTTTAGAGGAGGAGAAAAGTTTATTTGGGGCTCCTAGTTTCAAATATCTCAGCCCATAGATAGCCAGCTCCATTGCTTTGGGCCTGAGGTGAGCCAGAATATCACAGTGTGAGAGAGTGTGGCCGAGGGAAGCAGCTTAGGACATGGCATCAGGGAGCAGAGGGAGAGAAAGAGAGCTTGACTAGACAAGGAAAAATAGAAACTCCAAAGCATGCCCCCAGGGACCCACCTCCTTCAACCATCCCCCACCTGCATACAGTTACCACTAGTTAATTTATTCCAGCAAATTAATGATTGGGTTAAGCCTTTCTAAACCCAATCATTCACCTTCTAAACTACCTTGCATTGTCTCACCCATGAGTTTTAGGGGGACCCACTTCATATCTACACCATCACAGAAGCCTAATGAGATATTGGCAGAGAGTATAGAAGACACTGTCTTTGCAGTCAGACAGACTTGGGAAACAAATTCTGTTTCTGCTAACTGTAATCCTGGGCAAGTCGTTAATCACTCTGAATCTCAGGTCTGTTATCTATGAAACAAGAATAAAGACTATCTTACAAATCCCTTTTTAAAGCGATAAATAAATGAGATGTCATAGAGTAAACACTGAGCATCTAGTAATTACTTGCAAATCTTATTCTCTCTCCTGCCGTCTCTGTATGAATGAACCTTCTGTTAATGTCTTTAGTGATGTGATAATCATCTGTATTGTGGTTTGGCACTAAAGGGAAGACAGAGATATGAAAAACTGGTATTGGCTGCTATAGTTTGGGTTTGAAGTGTCCTCCAAAGGTCCATCCGTTAAGATTTTATTGCCAGCCTGTGATGCTGTTGACGGGAGGTAGAACCTTTAGGAGCTGGGGAAGGAAATTATGTCCTTAAGGGTATGTCTTTGAAGGGGGTCCACTGGAAACCTGGGCCCGTTGTCTCTTCTCTCCGCCTCTTCTCTTCAGATGCTTTGAGGTAAACAGCCATCCTCCACCACCTGTTCCCTGCCATGAAGTTCTGCCTTACCACTGGCCAGCCAAGCATGGACTGAAAACCATGAACCCTTGAGCCAAAATCAAATCTTTCTTCTTTGTAAGTTGCTTATTTCAGGTATTTCATCCCAGGGATGGAAAGATAATAAACCCATAGGCTTTTGGCCTCTTCTCCCGAGGAAAAATAGTGATTCATAACTAATAATGAATTAGATCAATTATGATAATATACGGTAATAACAGTTATGTAATGTGGTCTCCCTTTCTCTCAAAGTGACTTGTTGTGTTGCATTCACCCTTCTTCTGATGATGTGAGTCAATACTTAATGAAAATACTTCATGGCCTCCCTAGGGTGTATGTGAATTGCCAGCATCGTTACTCTTGAGTTTTGGGTCTTATTAAGGAGATAAAAGGTTAATTGAACACAAGTGCTGCAGTGCTACAATAGTTTATTGGATAGCCACGAGGACCACTAGGTGACTAACAGGCAGGTAGCATATAGAAGCATAGATATGCTGGACAAAGGGCTGGTTCACTTTCTGGGCAGAACGATGCAAGATTTATTTCATCATCCTTCACAGAGCAGAGCATGATTTAGAACTTATACATTATTTTTGGAATTTTCCATTTAATGTTTTTTTGACCCACCTTTGACCATGGGGAACTGAAACCTCAGTAAGTGAAACCATCAATGAGTGGGACTATTTTGTAAGTATTTGTCATCTCATGGTTTGGGTCAAGAATAAGTGAATGGAAAAGAGAGAGAATAATGGAGATGACTTGGTTGACGCCAGCTTGGGGACTTTGACAGGGTGGCTATCAGGGTACAGGCCAGAGCTGCAGTCGTCTCAAGACTTGACTGTGGGAAGATCCACTTGGAGCAACCCTCGTATGACTGCTGGTAGGTTGTAGTTCCTCTCTGGATTTTGGCCAGAGACACTGATTTCTTGTTGTGTGTGCCTCTCCATAGAGCACCTTCCAACGTGGCAGCAGGTTTCTGCAGAGGAATCAACCAAGAGAGGGAGAAAGGGTGCCCAAGAAGGAAGACATCATTCATTGGAGATATTCTTTCAAAAGTGGCATCCCACGAACTCCATCATGTTCTGTGCCAGAAGAAAATCAATAGATCCAGCTCACACTCTGGGTGAAGGTAGCATGCAAGGATGTAATTACCAGAAGCTCAAGGAATTTGAAGGCCAATTTACAGGTTCCCTATCAGAATCTCCCTTCTGGTCCCTTCGATTTCTATCACTCTCACATGTAAAATCCATCCATAGCCTCTCAATGTCCACATGCCATCATAAACTCAGCTCAAAATTCAGAATGTCATTATTACTATTAGGTCTGGGTGTGATGAGATGCCTCAGGTAGATTTCATTAAGTACAATATCTCAGGAGTAGCTCCTTTTAAACTATAAATCTGTAAAATGGAGGGGAGAAGTTACATGTCCCTGGATTCAGCTCATACACCATGGTAGGAGTCTCACAGGAAACTTGTTATCGATAACCTTGTTTAAAAAAGGAAAAAAGGAAACTGGGGGTCATGCAGCAGTCACTGACATATAGTAATTTTGAAATATAGTTGAAAAGGAAACATTGGAATCTTTTTGATTAGGTCCCACGTCCTGGAAGAAGAATCGGTTTTTGATTCCATCCTGTCAATCATCCTTCCTTTCCATAAAATGTGACTCTTGTCTACAGCTGAATGATTTTCTTAGTCCGCTTCTTGAAAATAAAATTCTGGGGGTCCCAATGCCTCTTTAAAAAATTTTTTCTAGTTATCTATTCATGACAGTAGAATGTCTTTTGACATCTCATATATAAATGGAGTATAACTTTTCATTCTTCTGGCTGTACATGATGTAGAATCACATGGGTCATGTAGTCATATATGCACATAGGGTAATAATGTCCAGTCCATTCTACTATCCTTCCTATCTCCATACCCCACCTCCCTTCACTCCCCTCTGCCTATTACAAAGACCTCTATTTCTCCCTCCCTAGCCCCCTGCCTTATTGTGATTTAGCATCTGCATATCAGAGCTAACATTCCATGTTTGGTTTTGGGGATTGGCTAATTTAGCTTAGCATGATATTCTCCAGTTCCATCCATTCACCTGCAAATGCCATAATTTCATTCTTCTTTAAGTTGCCTCATTTCATATCTTTGATTATTTTAGTCCACACTGATTTTATTTCTCCTAAAACAATTCTATTGAAAACTTTTTGAGCTTCTTGAGAATTTTCTTGTAGTTCACTCTATTAGACAAAGTCCTTGTCTCCGAATCCATCTCAGATAAGCCCTTAAGCTTTTTAGAGGTTCTGTTTTTATGAGAGAGACCCTGTGCGGTATACCCTCAACACAAACGTTGATCTTTCTAAGGTTTTAAAAAATCATAATCCAATCCTGAGTTTCTTCTCTAGAGCATGTTTTGCTGTGTCCTTGATATGACCTTTCCTCTGCAGTCACTTCTTAATGTCAGCATCATTGGTCACCCGAAGAGGTGGAGAATTTTTAAACCCAGAAAGTTCTGGCTCCTTTTCAACGAAAAGTCCTTCCCGCAATTTCCTCTTTGCATTTTGCTACAAGCAGCAAAGAGAAAATAGTATTGGTCTTCAGCATCTGCATGGAAATCTTCTTAGTTCATCCACACATTCTCTACTTTTTTTTTTTCCTGCAGGTGATAGTGCTGCAAACCTTTCCATCACTATTTCAACAAGGATTCTCCTTCCTCCAGTTTCCAATAATGTTTGCTGCTACCTTATAAGCCTTCACTGACTGCACCTTAAAAATATAGAGTGCCTCTAAAACCAAGAAAAGAACCTAAATAAACCCTCTAGTTTTACTTGCTTTTAGTTGACATTTAGCATCGTTCACTCTAGAGGTCACACAGCTCAACAACATGTTAACGATCTTCCACTAGCTCTGCTGTAGATGACACCTCTGACTTGTGGGTTGTGATGGTAATGGTTGCCTAGGTTACTTTTCAGGGACTTGAAGGCGGCTTTTGTTGAAACCGTGACTATTGATCTGGACCTGTGTGGGTGTCCAATGGGTGACCTTTTCACATGAAGAGACCAGAAACTCCAGCCTCAGATCATGACACTGCTGCCATTTTCTGAACATGCATCCTATGAAGAGCCGTGGAGATTAAATGGATGCACAGACCACCGATGACTTCACCTCCAATCATATTTCCCCATCCCCGACGTCCATATCCTAGAAATCACCTTACTTCCTTAACCCATAAATATTCACAAGCCTTGTCTCCCAGGAGTCAGAGTGGATTTGAGACGTGGCTCTATCCCTCAATGCTATCACCTTACAAATAAAAAACAACTCTCTTTTGCAAAACCCATCGTCATACTATGTAGCAGGCAAAACTTTTGGGTTTGATAATACTGCTAACAATCTGTTCAATAAAATTCAAAAACATTACGCTTCTTTTTCTAACACATTCCAAACCATATTTTGAGCCTTCATTCACTGTCTGGTTCTAAAGCTATTCCCATACTTTAAGGTACAACTTTATTTACAAGTACTAAAATGTTTGTTATTTAGCTATTGGGAATGTCTTGTTTTTGGTACCAGGATTTGAACCCAGGGGCACTAAAACACTGAGCCATATTTCCAGTCTGTTTTTAATATTTTATTTAGAGTCAGGGTTTCACTGAGTTGATTAGGACCCCACTAAGTTGGTGAGGCTGGCTTTGAACTTGGGATCCTCCTGCTCCAGACTCTGGAGCCGCTATCATTTCAGATGTGCACCACCGTGCCCAGCTAAAACTTAGTGTTTTACTACACAAATATTTATTATTTTAGTTTCTGTGGGGCAGGAGTCTGAGAGTGGCTAACGCAGGATGGTTCTGGCTCCAAGACTCTCATTAGGCAAGAAATAAGATGCTTCCTGTTGCTTCATCCTGAGGAAGGTTCAATCGTGGCTGAAGAATTCACCTTCTGGCTCTCTTATGTGGCTTCTCTTAAGGGAAGCTCATTAGTGCCTCCCTTAGGTGCCCACTGCCATAGTTTGGATCTTGATCATCCTCCAAAGGCCTTGTGTTTAAAGACTTGGTCCCCAAGGTGGTGCTAACGGGAGGTGGTTCAACCTTTAGGAGGTGGGGCAGAGTGAGAAGTCTGTAGGTCACTGGATGTGTTCCCCACAAGGAGACTGTTGAACTCTGAATCCTTCCGCTCTCTCTCTCTCTTGCCCCCTACTTTGTGACATAAGAAGTTTTAGTCTGCCATATACTCCCACCAAGATGTCCTGCCTTGCGATAGGCCTAAAGCAGTGGGGCCAATGGAACAGTATCACGATCCAAATACACTTTCCTCCTTACAAGGTGATTATCTCAGGTATTTTGTTATAGTAACCGAAAGATGGTTGACATGTCCACCATTTGGGTCTCTGTATAAGCTTCCTAGTCCTTCTCATGCTATGTGTGTGCAGCATGAGAGAGAGAGAGAGAGAGAGAGAGAGAGAGAGAGAGAGAGAGAGAGAGAGAGAGAGAGAGACTTACCCAGAGAACCACATGATGGGAGAAGGTGGCCAAGATGGAAGTCATAGTTTTCTTGTAACCTAATTTCAGAGTGAGAGACCATCGCCTTTGCTGCATTCGATTTGCAGGGCACAGTTTTCTAACTTCGCATGGGCTTAGATGTAAGGAGACAGAGCTCACAGTGGTCTATACTAGAATCTGCCGGCCACACTAGATTAGGGATTAGTGAGTGTCATTGAAGTGGCTCCTGAGTCCCTTCCAAGATCCATACTAACATAGCTGCCTTTGTTTGGGCCAGGAGAATTCAAAAGTATTTGTGTGACTTCCATGCACATTTTGCTGGGCAAAGCAGGTCACATGGCTTTAGGCTGACATCAGTGGTGTAGGTAGTATAATTTCGCAGTAAGAAACATGAGGTGCAGGGAACAGAACATGTTTTGAACAATAATGCAATATTCCACAGCAAGCCTTAGGGATTTCAAGATGGAAATCATGCAGCTTGTATTTTTTTTTACTATGATGCAATTAAGCTGGAAAGCAATAACAAAAACATAATGCAAAGTTCCCATATGTTCGGAAGTTTAGAAAACAAACACAGTTCCAGATAATGTATGTATTAAAGAAAAGGAATTACAAAATTAGAAAATGAATAACAACATCAATATGTATAACAAAACTCATGAAATACAACTAAAGCTGCACTTAGAAATTTACAGCATTAAGGAGCTACAGAAGTTTCCAGAATCTATAAACTAACACTTCAACTGAAAATTTAAAAAAAGATAACAAAGTAAATCCAAGTAAATTTAGGAAAAGAAAAAGGAACAAGAGCTTAAAACATATAAAAAGTAAAAAACAAACAAACAAAACAAAACAAAAAACAAACAACAACAAAATAAAAACTCCACAAAACTAATTAATAACTAATTAAAATCATAGTAACTAATAAAAATAATTTATTGAAAAGATCATTTGTAATTTTAATAACACCTATTGAAACAGATATAGAAAAAAGAGAAAGGCACAAATAGCGGTAGTAGGTAGTAACAATGCCAAAGGAAACCTCAGTCAAAATCTATAGTCAGTAAAAATATCCTGACAATATTGTAAAAAAAAAATTATTATTTCAATAAATTCAAAAATAACTATGAAATGATTGAATTTGTGGGAAATTATGTTATCAAAATGACCACAGTAAATCTTCAATTTTTAAATAAATTGAAGAGTAATGATAAATCTTCCCACAAATAAACCCCAGGTCCAGATGGCTTATCAGTGGGTTTTACCAAACACTTAAAGAGTAAATATTATCAGTCTTTTACAAATTCTCGCAAAAACATATTGAGAATAAAAGAGATTTCAGGATGGGTTTTAAAATGACAGTATAATCTTGGTATCAAACCTTGTAAGAGAATAAAGAAGCAACAAAATTCCAGGTCATTCTGAGTCAGGAATACAGTTGTAGAACTTCTGTCAATATAATATCAAATTCCATCCTGCAAATCCAAGGTCAAAATTACCGAGAGAAAGAGAGAGAGAGAGGGGGGGGGGAGGGAGAGAGAGAGAATATGAATATGAATATGTTATGACTCAGTAGTTATTTTTCCAGGAATTATAAAGTTAACATCTAGAAAACCAATCATTAATGTAGTTTATCATTTTAACAGAATAATAGAGAAAAATATAAAATCATTTGCATAGATGCAGACCTTTTTAGAATAAAATCCAAACATGCATTTATAATTTTAGAAAAACTCTGCCGACTGGAAATAGGAAAAGTAGAACTTTCTTGAGAAGGACCAGTTTAAAGAGGAAAAAAAAAAGGCCTACAATAAACACCATGGTTAGGAATGAAACAGAAAAGCTTTCCCTTAGACGTCAGAAAATTACAGGAGTCTTGCTGTCGCTATTTCTATTCAATATTGTACTTGATGCACTTACATCGCAGAGTAGGGCAAGAAAAATGAATGAGTGCTATAGGAACTGGGAAGAGATAAAAAGCCAGTACGCTGTGCTATGATGCTAGGGGTTGATTTAGAAGAATTTACAGAGAAACTACTCTAATTAGTAAGTGTTTTGGTCAGCTTTTTACTGCTGTGACTAAAAGATCTGACAAGAACAATTTCAGAGGAGGAAAAGTTTATTTAAGAAGGGCTTATAGTTTTAGAGGTCTCAGACCATAAAGAGCAGACTCCATTCCTTGGGGCTTCATGTGAGGCAGAACATTATGGCAAAAGAATATGGCAAAGGGGAGCAGCTCACATGATGATCAGAGAGCAGAGGGAGATTCCACTCTCCAGATATAAAAGATATACTGTAAAGCCATACTCAAAGGCCACCTCCTGCAGCCAACCTGCCTGCCTTTAGTCGCCACCCAGTTAATTCCCATAAGGGGGTTAATTCACTCATAACCCCATCATTTCACCTCTAAGCCCTCTTGCACTGTCTCACACATGAGCTTTGGGGGACACCTCCCATGCAAACCGTAACAATAAGTAAGCTCAGAGAGCGCTAGACAGCCTGTCTTGTTGGCTCAGCCTTCACGGGAAGGCTGGTTGGCTGAAACTCCTTCCTTCCTCACCATTCTGAGGCGGGAAGTCCAAGGTCAAGATGCTGGTAGATAGATACTGTTCTTGGGAAGTGCCTGCTCCCGGACCTGTGAGCAGCTGTCTTTCCCCTTCTGTGTCACATGGCTTTTCTTTGGTGTCTCTCTCACTCTCACACATTTTCATCTTGTAAAGACACTAACCCCATCATAAGGATCTCACCCGCAGGACCTCATTTAGACTTAATTTCTTCTCAAAGATTCCACTTCCAAATACCTTCACGTTGTGGGTTAGGGCTTCAGTATGTAAATTTGGGGTCTTATCCATAAAAACAGACAAAGATATAAATATACAAAGTACATATACAATGTATGGAATGACCATGAATAAATAGCATTTTTACTTACCAACAGAAATCATTAGAAAATTAAAACTCAAAAGACAGCATTTATAAGGGTATCATAATTTGTAAAAGTATGTCTGACCAAAGATTTCTGAAACCTCTACACAGACCGCTATAAATCTTTATAGGGAGAAATAGAGAAGACCTACATGAATGGAGGGGTATATCAAGTTTGTGGATTAGAAGGTTCAATTTCTGCTAGACATGGTGGAGCACGCCTGTAATCCCAGTGGCTCTGGAGGCTGAGGCAGGAGGATCCCAAGTTCAAAGCCAGCCTCAGCAACATAGGGAGGCCCTAAGTACCTTAGTGAGATCCTGTCTCAAAAGAAAGATAAATAAATAGATAAAAAGGGCTGAGGATGGTTAAGTGGTTAAGTGCTGCTGGGTTCACTCCCCAGCAAACAAACAAATAAGTAAATAAATAAATGAAAATTAAAAAATTAAAAAGTTGGTAGTGACTCGAATCACATTCCACTTTGATTTCATCCTGGGCCCTTCAGTTTTTCTACGTCTGGTGCTGCAAACTTCCAAGGGTGGACATCATCCCATGGTATTATGTTCTAGAGAGCCTGCCCACATGGAAAAGCTCGGGGAATCTCTTTCCCAATGTAGGGCATGGCTGGAGAATAAGAGTGGGCAGTGTTTGACCACCTATTATTAATAATATGTGGTTACAAACTAAAGCCCTCCAAGTCCAGATGAATAATTTTTATATTGGAATTATTTGTATGAATCATTTTCATATTAGAAGGCCTAATTTTTAATTCTCCATTTAGAATCTGCATATATTTTTTAATCAACCATGAGTGAGACTATTACCCTGTGCGGTAAAGAAATGTGTGCTTTGGATAAGAGAGCACCATCTTTTGCCCCCGCTGGCTGAATGGCTTTTACATTGACTGGTCTTATGTGTCAATCAACAAACAGACACCTGCACTGAATCATCAGGCCATAGCGTCGAGCTCTTATGACATGGAAATCTTGATGCTGGATGTTACAGTAAAGTGGAAAAGATCATCCCTACTCTTTCACGGAGGCTCCCGCCCGGTCAAGGAACCCACAAATTACAGATGCAGCTAAATTTTAGGGTGGACCATCATATTTTTAAACTCCTATTTAAAAGTAGCCCCAAATGTTGGCTCATTGGTAATCTTGCCCATAAGGATGGAGGTGCTGAGCAAATCATCCTGGGGACGGTGTCTGGTGAACGCAGCGTCGGGAAGGGAGGAGACAGCAAGCCCTCCAAGCAGAGAGATGTCCTGGCCTGGTCTCTAACGCTAGGATCCTCTAATTCTAATCACTCCGTTAGGGGACGTGGTCTTTAGTGATAGCTTGCATGTGACACCTTCATTTACATAGTATAAATAAATGAACTTAGTCTGCAGAGATGGGTTGCTGCCACTGATGTCACTTGAAACTGGTTTAATCCAATATTTCAAACCGCCGTGTGCAGCACCCTGACAGGTGCTGCCATGCTCTCACACCTCTCTTTGTTATGGCGCTCTAATAGACTGAAATGATATCACACTAATGTGATCCGAGATGACAGAGAGTAGAGAATGTAATACACGGGTCCCTCAATCTGTGTGATAAAAAGTGAGTGCTGATAGGATCTGCCTAGGGACAGACACGCCACCGCCCCAGGTGCCGGCATCCAGAGGGAAGGGTTGAGCAGTCTGTAGCTCTCTTTCTGGAGTTGAAGTGCAGGGAGGAGTGTCTGGGTGGGACAGGGCCAGGCCCGTGGGTGAGCGGCAGCAATGTGGACAGAATGGTCCACCTGGCGTTGTTCCTCCCTGAGTTAACTTGCTATATGCTCAGACCCTGGAAAGAGGCCTGAATTTGAAGTCAGTATCTCTGAATACTAGCGTTTATATCTTCCTAATCTCTGTTAATTTACTTTTCTGAGTCTCTGCTTGCTTTCTTATCTGTACAAGAATAGGTTTTGATTAGAATAAATCAGTCATTACAATTTCCAGTGTATAAAAAGCCAGGCAGGTAAGGCAATATGCAAAGCAGGGTGGTATAAATGAGGGGGGGGTGCTACTTGAGCCTGAGGCAAATGGGACCCTACCAGCCCTGATCACTCCATTAGGTCCCATCACCCTATATAGAACTGAAAACTCGGGACTCAATGTGTTAAAAGAACTAAACTTGGTTTTTAAGCCCACGATGACATTAGCTAATGGTCATCTAGTTGGGAAAGCCCAGTCTTCTCCCAATTGAACATGTAAATTGAAATTTCCCCCAAGATATTTCATAATCACACAATAATGCCTCCCTCTAACTGTGAAAATTAACTGTGGAAATCTGGTGTATTAATTTGGATTACATTTGGTTGCAGGTTGAAGAAACATGTTAAACGGTAGTGACTTAAATAAAATAGAGTAATATTTCTTATTCTCGTAAATGCTGACAGATGGACATTCCAGGGCAGCAGTGGCTGCTGTGTTCCACGAGGCCATTGGGAGGGAACTCAGACACTTTCTGGCTATTCCAGAGGTGGGACTTTGCAAACATAGTCATTGCTTCAGATTTTGAGGTAGCAGAGGGGACGAAGAAGCAGGAACAAAGAGGAATGTTTCTTGAAGTTTCCCAGAAACAGTCTCCTGAGACTTCCTTTTGCTTCTCAGCAATGTCTACTTAGTGGCCGAGCTTCGAAGCAGCCTGGGAAATGTAGTCTTCACACGCAACCATCGTGCATACTTTTGTACTGATTTCTGTCTGCAAATTTATATGTTGAAGCCTAACTCCCAATGTGACAGTGTGTGGAGACACCGCCTCCGAGCAGGCAGTGCAGATTACATGACGTCATCACAGTATGGTGCTGATCCGACTGGACTGCAGTTTTTAATAAGAAGAGGAAGAAAGATTGGAGCAGAAAGGCCATGTGGGGTCACAGTGAGAAGGTGGCTATCTGAGGACCAAGAAGTGAACTTCACAAGGAGATTAATTTGCTGGCACCCTGATGGTGACTTCCAGCCTCCAGAAGTGAGAAAATGCAGGTTTCTAATAGTGCTATTAGGTTGGGAAAAAAAATAGCAGACAGAAGGGGATGATGAGGAGTTGCTGCCATGGTTGATCTCAGGTGGCCTTTGAAGCTGTACCTTGGAATTCCTCTGAAAGGAGATTTCCAGATCTTAGAAAAGCATCATGGCGGTCAGTATCTGAAATGCGTATTATCATGTCAGAGGGTTTTCAACGTCTCTTTGTTCAAGGAGGTCCTCAAAAGAAAACCCTATGAGTCATAAGAGTGGATTCTGATTGATTGCCACTGTTAAAAATCTGGAAACCTTGATTTATGAGCAACTTATGTTTGAAATCTGTATCTGTGTGGTAGGTGTCTACCAAGATGGCGCCAGTGATTCCCAGCCTCACACCTTACATGATTCCCTCTCCTTGTTTGTTCTCTGGGTTGGATGGTGTCAGGTAGACTTCATGGACTCATTTCTAATAAATGTAGATGAGGTGGGATGCTACTTCTAAGTCATCAAGACACCATGGCTTCTGTCTTGGATTGTCCCTCCCTCGACCTTTCTCTCTGAGTCCTATCACATGCTCTGGGGAAGGCATGTGCCATACCATGGGAAAGCCTTGTGGGGAGACCCATGTGCATGATCTCAGGTGCAGATTCTGGAGTCTTTCCAAAGGCACATGCGTGAGCCCAGAAGCCTTGGATAATTGCAGCCCAGGGTGCTGGCTGCCTCCATGGCAGTGTCTGTGGTCTCTGGTCATTCCTAGAGTTCTGAGTCACATTCCTACTAGCCACTAAGATTTTGTGGTGATTTCTTGTGTAGCAAAAGATAATTAATACCATGTGTTTCAGTGTGCCCGTGTTCAACACCAAAAGCAGCTTCCATTTCAAGGAGACACAGACTGATTTTACTCAGTGTGAGCCAGGGGGTTAGGTTCACTTAGGTTCTTACTGTTTTGTTTTTTCCAGGAAAACTTTTTATTTATAAGACATTAAAATTGAAATTTTATATAATTTCCACAGCATGACATTGAGTTTTTAATTTGTTTTTAAAGTCATAATCATATAACAACCAATTTTAGCTGATGGGCAGTACAAAAGTAGGTGTTCTGTTGGATTGGGCCTACACAGTTTGCCTACTCACACAGTAAGCAATCAAGTGAAAGTAAACACACCCAGGACCTGGTTAACCAGATGATTTAAACATAATTTTTAAGTGGTAAGATGAAAAAGAGAAATATGCAATTGGATCACCCAAAAAATATACCCAACCCTATCTTATAGAACAGGAAAACCTTTCTAAAGAAGACAGGAGGCAGACGTAGGAAGGAGGAGTATAAGTATTCAGCTAAAGATGGGAATACAAACGTGTCAAGCCAAGGAGATGAAAGAGAGCAAAAGAGGACAGAGAATTTAAGGAACTAACAGTATCAAAGGAGAAGTGAACTAACTTTATTGCAACTATAGACACTTTGAAAATGTATGGCTCTCTTTACATGTACACTTGGGGAAGAAATATTTTTCTTTTCTTTTATCCTTAATGTTCCTTTACATGAATATGACGATGACTTTCCTAACAACAGAAACTGCCTGTAACTTAATCTTTCTAGTACTGCTTAGTAGAATATACAAATTTCTCAGTAGTAAAGACTGGGAAAGCATACATTTGGAGTTTGGAAGTTTATTATGAATGGGGTCCTTTTGTTTTTTATTTTCATTTTTTTTTGTTTTTTCTTATTTTTATTTTTGCAGTCCCACCAGCTGTGTACGAGTGTACCTTTTCCCCCATATCCTCACCAAAACTTATTGTTGTTTGTCTTCATAATGGCTGCCATTCGGACTGGATTGAGATGAAATCTTAGAGTGGTTTTGATTTGCATTTATCTATTTGCTAGTGATGATGAACATTTTCCACGTATTTGTTGATTGATTGTATACCATCTTCTGAGAAGAAATAACCCAGTCAAAAAATGTGCCAAGTTCCGGACCTTGGCACATTTTTTTTTGACTGGGTTATTTGTTCTTTTGGTGTTTAACTTTTTGAGTTCTTTATATACCCTAGAGATTAGTGCTCTACTTGATGTGTGAGGGATAGAAATCTGCTCCCAAGATGTAGGCTCTCTATTCACCTCACAGATTGTTTCTTTTGCTGGGAATAGACTTTTTAGTTTGAATCCATCCAATTTATTGATTCTTGATTTTAATTCTTGCATCAAAGAAATTTTATTAAGGAAGCTGGGGCCTAATCCCACATGATGAAGTTTAGGGCCTACTTTTTCTTCTATTAGATGCAGGGTCTCTGGTTGTATTCCTAAGTCCTTGATATATTTTGAGTTGAGTTTTGTACATGGTGAGAGATAGGGCTTTAATTTCATTTTGTTTCATATGGATTTCCAGTTTTCCCAGAACCATTTGTTAAAGAGGCTGTCTTTTCTCCAATGCTTGTTTTTGGCACCTTTGTCTAATATGAGATAATTGTAATTTTGTGGGCTAGTCTCTCTGTCCTCTGTTCTGTACCATTGGCCTATCAGTCTGTTTTGGTGCCAATACCATGCTGTTTTTGTTACTATTGCTCTGTAGTATAGTTTAAGGTCTGGTATAGTGATACCACCTGCTTCACTCTTCCTGCTAAAAATTGCTTTAGCTATTCTGGGTCTCTTATTTTTCCAGATGAATTTCATGATTGCTTTTTCTATTTCTATGAGGAATGTCATTGGGATTTTGATCAGAATTGCATTAAATCTGTATAGTGCTTTTGTAAGTATGGTCATTTTGATAATATTAATTCTGCCTACCCAAGAGCAAGGTAGATCTTTCCATCTTCTAAGGTCTTCTTTCACTTATTTTTTTAAGGTTCTATAAATTTCATTATATAGATCTTTCACCTCTTTCATTAAGTTGATTTCCAAGTTTTTTTTTTTTTGAGGCTATTGTAAATGGGGTACTTTTCCTCATTTCCATTTCTGAGGATTTGTTAGTGATGTACAGAAATGCCTTTGATTTATGGGTGTTGATTTTATATCCTGCTACTTTGGTGAATTCATTTACTAGTTCTAGAAGTTTTCTGGTGGAACTTTTAGGGTCCTCTATGTATAGAATCATATCATCAGCAAATAGAGCCAATTTGTGTTCTTTTTGTTATGATTACAATATTACTATGTGACTGCACAGGTATTAAAGAAGCCATATGTGGCTCTCGCACTCAAGAAACTTTTAATGTAGATAGAGAAGCCAAACTCACAGTATTTATTTTTATTATTTTGGAGATTGCATTGGATTTTGAAAAATCAAAATCCTCATGTCTTCAAAAAAGGAAACTGCATTGCACTTTCTTTTTAATTAATTGTTAAATTTATATGTGACAGGAGAATGCATTACAACTCTTTTAAAAAAATCTGAGGATTGAACCCAGTGGCTCACACATGCCAGGCGAGTGCTCTGCCTCAGAGCCACAGCCCCAGACTGCATTACAATTCTTATTACACATGTAGAGCACAATTTTTCATATTTCTGGTTGTATACAAAGTATATTCACACCAATTCGTGTCTTCATACATGTACTTCGAATAATAATGTCCATCACATTCCAACATCATTTTTAACCCCATAACCCTTCCTTCCCCTCCCACCCCTCTGCCGTATCTAGAGTTCATCTATTCCTCCCATGCTCCCTCTCCCTACCCCACTATGAATCAGCCTCCATGTATCAGAGAAAACATTCGGCATTTAGTTTTTTGGGATTGGTTAACTTTACTTAGCATTTTCTTTTCTAACTCCATCCATTTACCTGCAAATGCATGGATTTTATTCTCTTTTATTGCTGAGAAATATTCCATGATGTATATATGCCATATTTTTTTAGCCATTCATCTATTGAAGGGTATCTAGGTTGGTTCCACAGTTTAGCTATTGTAAATTGTGCTGCTATAAACATTAATATGTCTGTGTCCCTGTAGTATGCTGTTTTTAAGTCCTTTGGGTATAGACTGAGGAGAGGGATAGCTGGGTCAAATGGTGATTTTGAGTTCTAAGAAATCTCCGTACTGCTTTCCATATTGGCTGTACCAATTTGCAGTCCCACCAGCAGTGTATGAGTATACCTTTTTCCCCACATCCTCGCTACATCCTTATTTTTTCCAGATGAATTTCATGATTGCTTTTTCTATTTCTATGAAGAATGTCATTGTAATTTTATCAGAATTGCATTAAATCTGTATAGTGCTTTTGGAAGTATGGTCATTTTGATAATATTAATTCTGCCTATCCAAGAGCAAGGTAGGCAGAATTAATGTTGTTGTTTGTCTTCATAAGTGCTGCCATTCTGACTGGAGTGAGATGAAATCTTAGAGTAGTTTTGATTTGTATTTCTGTAATTGCTAGTGATGATGAACATTTTTTCATATATTTGTTGATTGATTGTATATCATCTTCAGAGACACTTCTCAGATCCTTGCCCATTTATTGACTGGGTTATTTGTTCTTTTGGTGTTTAACTTTGTGAGTGCTTTATATACCCTATAGATTAAGGGACACAGAGACTAACCCACAAAATTACAGTCATCTTATATTAGACGATGGTGCCAAAAACATGCATTGGAGAAAAGACAGCCTCTTCAACAAATGCTTCTAAGAAAACTGGAAATCCATATGCAGCAAAATGAAATTAAACCCCTATCTCTCACCACGCACAAAACTCAACACAAAATAGATCAAGGATCTAGGAATAAAACTAGAGACCCTGCATCTAGTAGAAGAAAATGTAGGCCCTAATCTAGTTTCCATCATGTGGGATTAGGCCTCAACTTCCTTAGTAAAACTCCTTTGGTGCAAGAATTAAAATCAAGAATCAATAAACGGGATGGACTCAAACTAAAAAGTTTCTTCCCAGCAAAAGAAACAATCTTTGAGGTGAACAGAGAGCCTACATCTTGGGAGCGAATCATTACCCTTCACACATCAGATGGTGCATTGCACTTTTGACAGGTATGGTCAGGCGGGTCATGGCTGGTGTGGGTGTGCTGTGAAACCATTGGGGACACAAGTGACTCTCAGCTTTATGCTCTGATTTCTGTAGCTCACAGACCACTTCTTGATGATTGTCATGGTTGTTAGCTTCTCCATTTGTACACATTTACCTGGGCTCCAGGTAGGAAGAAAGTGAAGCTGCAGGTCAAAAGCAGTTGGCAGATGCAACAGCCTTTCTAGAGCCCAAACTTCCTCTCTCACTTCATCAGCCAGAACCGGATTCTATGGCTGCACTACCTGCAAGTAGATGCTGGGAAAAGACATTTTGGGGGTATGGTTCCTACAGAATGAAATAAACCAGTCATGTTTTAAGGAAACCTGTAAGAAAGAAAAATAAGATGAGTACTGAGGTGGCATGTAATTCTAACCCAATTGCCATGAAATAGAATATACATTATGTTTAGTCTTCCTATAAATCCTGCCACGAAAGTCCTATGGTCCCCATTGGATAGCAGAGGGACCAGGCAGCAGAGGCTGGTTAACTGCTTCTAAGAAGTAGCAACTAGAAGTTGGCTCCAAAGTAGGACTAAGTCCTAATTTGGAGGGACATGTTGCTGAAGTTTTGTGCTATTCCACCCTTCTACTCTAGAAACCATTAAAGAGAAACGTAATTCCTTGCAGCATTACAAAGACAAATGACACAAAGAAAGACTGTTATTTGCCTTAGAGAAGGAAAGCTCTGTGGAAACAAGGTACTACAGGAAATATCAAACGCGAGTCCTTAAATGGCTGGTCACATTCAGTGGTATAAGAGATGTGGAGCAAGACTTCTCATGTCCATCTTGATGTGGTGGCACATGCCTCTAATCTCCGTAGCTGGAGAGGCTGAGGCAGGAGGATTTTGAGTTCAAGGCCAGCCTCAGCCACTTAGTGAGGCCCTAAGCAGTTTAGCGAGGCCCTGCCACAAAATTAAAAAAGAAAAAATAAAAAAGCTGGGATGTGGCTAAGTGGTTAAGTGCCCCTGGGTTCAATCCCTGGTACAAAAAAAAAGAAAGAAAGAAAGAAAGAAAACAACAACAACAACACAAAAAATGTGTCACTATATTATGCTTTGTTTCAACATCCCAAGAGCTTTCTCAACTGGCATGTATTGAAGATGACCATTTTTCCTCCTTCAGTCTGCTTTATCCAACCCTAATACTGTGCGATCTCACTGGCTTCATGTGGAGCTGCTCAGCATAATAATTGGGTAGATTTGGTGAATATCAGAGATGGGTACATAAAAGCTGAGGCTGTGGCCTGATTCTAGGTCAAATGCCAGTCTTTACTGGGATGTGGAGTGGATTTATACTATTCCCCTATTGGTCATGTTAATGTCTCATGAAGAATTTATATGTGCACCTTCCAGAGAAGTAGATCAGACATTACCAAAAAGAAACACACACACACACACACACACACACACACACACACACACACACACACACACCAAAAAAAAACAACTAAAAAATAAATAAAACCAAATAAAAATCTCAAGGCTCTCCCTTATCATTAATGTAATGGAATTAGCTGGAATGCTGGTTGCCACATAGGCAGTCTTCAAAAAAGTTTATTGAATTCAAAAGAACTTGGGGGTATTAACAACTATCATCCTTCTACAGACAGATTTAGAGAGGCAAAATAATACCTGGTATTAATGTCGATATGATGCTTAGAGATTATGGGATTTAAGAATTGTATAAAAAATGGTATTTGTTCTAAAATAGCATGGGTGTGCTGCCTGACAATCTCTTGTTTTCTCAATAATACTACAAAGGCAAATTGTTTCTATCCAAAATTAATTTTTTTTTCAATTGAGAAAGTTCAAATGACAATACTTTTGAAAGACAGGAGAGACTCCAAATAATAAAGAGGAGATATTTAATAAATTTATGGTACACATAATACTGAAGCATTTTGATCTGAAAAAAGCTTTTACTTTTAAGAAATTGATGCAAGTTCATCCAAATCAAAAGCCAATTTATACACTCTCCGAGGGTGGGAAAGAAGGAATGTATAGGGAGACCACCCATCCCATTCTAATGTATTTCTCTGATATTCTGTTGCATGTCTCAGGAAGAAAGGAAAAGATTGTTGAGAGAAATTGTTCAGTTTTGATGCACAGAAAGTGTGTTATGAAAGTGGATGGCTGGTCGTGATGGACTTTTCCTCATGTGCAGCTTATCCGTTTCCGTAATTGAAAAGTAACTTTTATTTATGTTAGCATTTATTTGCAGATGACAATGAATACTTTTCTTTTAAAAATTGTCCTCACCAAATGTTCACTTTTAGGGTATTTAGAGTATTTACATTGTCTTACATAGTCACATAAATTGATATTCTAATTGACATTTTCAGGAGTCCTAAACTTGTATTTCTTCTGCAATTCTGAAGGACATAGTGTTAAGGAGAAAGTAACACAAACACTGATTTCAGCCCCTCTCTCTTAAGCAAGGCAGGGAGTGTTTTGTCTCCCTAATGCAGTGTGTCTGCTGAACTCCAGGGAAGGAAAACTTTTAATGTATTCTAAGGCGACTGTTGAACACTTTCTGCTTTAGCCTATAAACCTGCATTGGAATAGATTCAGAATTTAATTTTACTTCAAAGTCGCAGCACTCTGGTCAGACTTCAGCAGTTCTGAAAAAAGAATTGAATGAATTTTATCAATAAATATATTATTTGTTTGATGTCTTTTAGACATTCCCATTGTTTGAATGTTTTTATTTATTTATTTTTTTCATCTGGAAACAAATTGGCAAACAATTATCCTGGCCTTGTTCTGTCCAGCATCAGTCCTGGGGAGCATCAGAGCCAACTCAGATTTCTCCCGTGACACCTGAATTCTCAGCACAGAGAGGGCTAAGAAGCCTCACGCATTAAGAAACCAGGGTGCGGGCCTGGCGTTGATGCGAGACTTGAGAATAGCCCAGGGCACATCCACACTCCAACTCCTGAGGGCTTAAGCAGAGAGTTTGGATCAGCATTGTTTCACACACGAACAGGTCTCACTATATACGTTGAAAATAATCTGAGAATTCTGAAATCCCAAATAATGCAAAATCAAAACCTTTTTGAACATGATGACATGAAATCACACGTAGAAAATGCCACACCTGTCTTCATGTGACAGGTCCCAGTCAAAACATAGGTGCAGTCTGGGCACGGTGCATAGGCCTATAAACCCAGAAGCAGGGGAGGCTAAGGCCAGGAGGATTGCAAGTTCAAAGCTAGCCTCAGCAATTTAGAGAGGCCCTCAGCTGAGACTCAGTGAGACCCTGTCTTTAAATAAAATCTAAAAAAGGCCTGGGAATGCGGCTCAGAGATAAAGCACCCCTGGGTTCAATCCCTGTTCCCCCATAAAACAAAAATAAAAACAAACAAACAAACATAATGCAGGTGCACCAAAAGTGGTGCATGAAATCATCTTGGGGCCATGTGTATAAGGAATGTATGAAACATAAGTGAACTTCATGTTAAGACTTGGGTCCCATTTTCAAGATTACATCATACACACACACACACACACACACACATATATACACATAAAAAAAATTCCAATATCTGAAATAACTTGAAATCCAAAACACTTCTGTCCTGAGCATGTTGGAAAAGGGAAACTCTGTCTGCACACATACATGTATTTAATGCATATAAAAACCCGTGAGGCTGGTACTAAACACAATTTCCATTTTAAAGATGAGAAAATTGAGGTTTAGAGAAGTGCCTAAAGTCAAACACCTGCTGGCAGCGCTGGGATTCAGACTTTCTCTGGCCTCACCAAACCTGGGGCATAGTTATTTCTCATTGGTGTTAATTTCCAAAAGGTGGTACCACAAGGGACAGAGGGTGTCAGAGGCATCTGCCCATGATCCACACCCAAGACATGGGTCTGGGCTGGTGTGGGATGGCTTCTGGACCACAGGTGGCCCCTAAGGGGATTTTGATGGCTGTGAACCTAGTAAAGAGCTGGGTTTCGAAGCAACTTCCTCTGTGAGAATTTCCTCTAGAATTTGAAAAGAAAGGAGTTCAGCTTCCAAGCTTTGTGACTCAGGTAGCAAGTGAGTCACAGAAGAGTAACCCATGGCACTTTTGAAGTTGGCATCCCTGAGCTATTTGCACCTTGCATAGGTTTTTCACGCCTCTCTTCTCCCGGCGTCCTGGCTTGTCAAAGACTCTTAGGACTCTCCTCTCCTTCCTCTGTCCCTTCTAACATTATCAATCCACCAAACTGTTTGCAAGGACAAGACCCTGCATATAATTTCTCTGGATCTGGGAGGATAAAAGGTCCCCCACCCCAAGCATTACTAATCAACTTCTGGGGTCCTCAGCTTGGTCCTGTCTCAGTGACTGTGAGACCAGCCACGTCTTGAGACCTCACCAGACTCGCTTCGGTTACCTCTCAGACGACAGCAAATTAGGTCATTCGTCAGACTGTTTTCTGACCTAAAATTCTGTGGTTCTTCTGATGCAAATAAAACCCCCCGTGAATTACAGTGAGTAAATGAACGCTGGGTGCCTCATATCTGGAAGGTTGCTGACCTCTAGTGTTGGCACAGGCCTAGAAGACAAATTGAAAGCTGAGTTAACTTCACATCCCTATCAAGATTCCCTCAGCCCTTCCTTGGCTTTATCCTCGTGGAGAACAAGAAAATGTAAAATACTTCAAATTAAAGTTCTATTAACTAAAGCTTCATTTGCAGAATAAATACTTCTGCTGACATTTGACTGATTATATCAATTTTGAAGTTCAAATTTTAATAAGGTATTACCGAGCCCAAGAATAAACAAGCTAATCAGGCGCAGTTTCCTATTTCCTTCTTTGTATTAAATGATAAGTGAACTTAAAGCTATGCTTTGTCTTATTAATATCTGCTAAATATGGATGAATTACTGAATATATATTTATTCTTAAACTCATTTGGAGGCAAATATTTACAAGGCTTTTCTCTTATAATCTGATTTTAATATCTCAACTGAAACTGATTTATAACACATGACTTCAAACGTGGTATTAGTTAAAGAGGCCAAGAATTAATGAGCTGATCCTATCAAGGGTTTCTTGAAACTGATTTTGAAAAGGGAAAAATATTTCTTTTTTTTTTTAATCAAATTTTAATTGTAGGAATTTTCATGGCAAATATCAGAGCCACACGTAAACACATCTTTAATAATTTTGCATGTGCATATATTTGGTTTTACTGTATTGTTAACTGAGTTAGAAACTCACTTGAATATTCTGTTTCATCAAGCTAACATCATTTCTAGCTTGCAGGTGGATTTCTTCATTTATTTTGGAATTAGTTACCAAGGAAGTTGGTAAAATACGTTTCTGGAATTCTCTCAAACTTGCTGGGTATGAGACACAGGCAGGGTGGGCTGGTGAAAGCCACCTGAGTATCTGTCCTCTGCTACCATCAGCCAAAGGATGTCAACCACCTGCCTACGTTGCTTTCAGAGATGCGTCCTGTTAGATGAACTGGAGAGCGAACAAACCTCTGCATGCAATCGCATTATAGATACATTAAAGAGGCAACACAACAATTTCATTATACTATGGTAAGATATTTTAAGTGGTAAAGTGTAGTCACTCAAAAAGTGCCTACTGGTGTGCCAGGGAGTGCACTAATCCTGGGCATACTTGTAGTGTCCTCCTCCTGCATTTTTATGTTGGTCAGCTGTGAAGTATGTCTCACATAAAGTGCAAGTGAGTTAACATTAGTGTGTGTGTGTGTGTGTGTGTGTGTGTGTGTGTATTTCTCAAAAAAAAAAAAAAAAAGATTTGTTTAAAGGCCAGCACATAAAAGGGAATTATTTTAGATGCTGGGTCTATTTGTGCCAAAACCACCTGTATCAGTCATCTTTCCATCTGCTGTGATCTGAACAAGGACAATTTGGAGGATGAGTTTACTTTTGCTCACGGTTTCAGAGGATTCGGTCCAGGGTCTGCTGTCTGCATTGTTTTAGGCTGGAGGTGAGGCAGAACATCATGGTGGAAGAATGTGGTGGAGGAAAGCAGCTGAGCTCATGACAGGCAGGGAGCAGGGGAGGGGTACCTGAGGAGAAATCTTCTCCAAAGCCATGTCCCCAGTGACCTACTTCCTAGAGCCACACCCCCTGCCTATAGTTACCACCTAGTAATACATCCAAATTATTAATCCATCCAATGGATTGATTAAAAAACGAGGTCAGAGCACCTATCATCGAATATTTACACCCCTGAACATTGCCGCATTGTCTAATACATGAGTATTTGGGGGACATTCCACATATAAAGCATAACACCCCTTTTCCCTCTGTGTTAGTCACAGTTATCCAGAAAAACAGGGCCAATAGGATATGTGTGTGTGTGTGTGTGTGTGTGTGTGTAGAGAAAAATAGAAACATTTGATAAAATGTTACTGATTAAAATATTCATCACACCTAAAATCTACCTTTATAATCATATCTAACAGCCACCTATCAGTTGGGAGCAACAGCTCAATGACATTGACACAAAAAATTAATCATCACTCACAGTTACACAACTCTCCATGGGCTTAATTTAATATTTTGCATTCAAATCCTTTGTTTTTCTCATAATTATTTACCCGAGCCGGTTTAAGAAAAGTTGAAATGTTAAAATGAATGTATTATGGGAGAAAATATTTTGCAGATTTTTCTCCTCCTCAGTCCCAATAGGCCTTCTTTCCCTTCCTCAGGTGCGTGAATCTGAACTCAAATAACCTGGACGTCAATTTTCTTTCCCTTTTTTTGGACAATGTGGGTGTTGCTCTTCAGGCAGGTTCAAGTGGATCTCAAATGATGAGTCCATTTAGATGTTGTGATGATTAATTTTATGTGTCTAATTAGCTGGGCCAAGTTGCCCAGATATGTGGCTGGTAACTATTCTGGGTGTTTCTGTGAAGGGTCTTTGGGATGAGATTAACATTTGCACTGGTGGACTTGAGTAAAGCAGATTGCCCTCCACCCTCTTGGGTGGGTCTCCTTCAACCAGTTGAAGGTTTCTGCAGAAGAAGAAGAAGAAAAAAATACTAACCTCTTCCAGAAGGAAGGAATCTTTCCATCAGAAGATCTTTGAACTGTCTGGGTCTCCAGCCTGACATCCTACTCTCCAGGTTTTGAACCTGCACCTTCACAATTGTATATTGTATAACTTATTCTTAAAATCTCCCCGTCACCTCCTTCTCTGGAAAACCCCAACTAATTCAGAGGTGACAGGAGGTCCTGGAGAAGTGGACCGAATAGAAATAAACAGAATAGAAGTATGTTTCCCTTACGTGGATTTCCACTGTTCATAGATTGCAACAAGATCATTTCTGTTTTGTGTACCAATAGAATTTTATTTTGAAAAAGGTCACAGAGCAAGAGTAAAATTCAGGCGTATTCAATCAGGAAGCAAGGGAGTTTTCAATGTTTCAGATAAAAGAAGCTGAATCCTTTTGGGATGGGCATTATTCTGTGTCTGGGACCTCACAGAGCAGATGCTGACGTTCCTTAGGGTGAAAGACAGGGGGGTTGTTTACAATATGGGTGTTCTAGGATAGCAGTTCCCCAGACGGGCCAGCTCCAACCGAGTAGCAAGAGGTCAGAGCTGGTGCCCCGATTGTGCAGACCATGATGATATGCCCCCTGCACAGAGCGCACTTGACTGCCCAGGCCTAGGCTGGTTTCCACCCCCATCGCTGGATGGGCACCATGATCTGCTTCCCCTAGGATGCTCCTGCCAGGGAGCAAGCACACCACTTGAAGAGAGAGGTTTATTTCGGATGGTGACTTCTGCTCAAGGACTCCTACTGGTCTCCCTGAGTCTCTTCAGAACTGGAAAACCGCCATCTGAGCCCTTTCCCCTGCCTTGTTCTCTCCTTCTTTTTGACATCTCTCTCCTTAGCACAGGGGCTTATATCTGATATGTAGTTTGCAAGTTTTCAAAGCCCCCTTCTTTCCCTCCCAAGCTTTTCCCCTGAGAAATATGTACTGCCGCAGTCGGCTGGGCAAGAGCTCAACGGGAACTCCGCGAGAACTCCAAAGCCATCGTCTTAATGGCTCGCTGGCGTCACCTCTCAACCACTTCTTCTGGCAAAAATGCCATGCGCCGTCCCGACTCGGCTGCGGCCCTCAACAATATACATCTATCAGAATCTTGATATCTGTGCTTTTGGGGACTTAGACAAGGTTGCCCATGGTTGAGGTTTCATGATATAGTTTTGGAGAGAGAGAAACTTCAGAGAATTCTTACGATGGAGTCCTGTGGGTACTGGTTTCTCGGCATTCACAGGAACCAGCTCAGATGACCTCAACTGAAGTGGAACTGATGATAAGACTTCTCAATCTTATAAAATAGTGTCCTGATCAAAATTCTTAAAGCCTTGGGTTCAATGCATATTTTAAAAAGCTTCAAAAAAATTAAAGGGGTTATTGAAATTATAAGTATCTTTTATACAACTAAATGCAAATGCAGACGCCCCTTGACCTTGAGTGAGGTTAAGTCCTGATAGACCCACCACAAATGGAAAATATCCTAAGTCAATGATGCATTTAATCCACCCAAACTAGACAGCCTCAGAGTCTAGCTGCACAGCACACCACAGAGTGTCCGATGTGGGAACTTCGCCTTGTTGCCAGTGTCCAGTCGTTTCATCAGACAGCATTGTACTGCGTAACTGCCAGCCTGGGAGAAGATCAAAATTGAAAATTGAAAGTATGATTTTCCTTTCACTTCATCCTAAAGTCGAAAAATCATTAAGTGGAACCATTCTCAGTGGAGGACCCTCTGCAGTTAATGAGTCACTACTGTGTATAAAGTATTGGGCAGGTTCAGGAAAGATGAACATTTTGGTCTCTGCCATCATGTTAATGAGGAAACAAGGAAAGCAAAGCAGAATTGGGATGATCATTACAAGCAGAGAAAGCATTCTCCTAGATGGCCTGGAGGAACAAATTGGGCCAGATAACAGATTGTTTATAAAACAAAGCTTATGGAGAATGTGTCCTTTGAGCTGGATTTCACAGGAGAAGATGTTTCAGGAGAGGAGAGGGAGCAAGCATCCAACAGCAAGCACTGAGCACAGATGAGATGTTCTGAAAACTGATAAGAGGAGGGTGTTTTATATAATGCTAGAAAGAGATAGAGACTGTGCAAGTATATTGCAGCTAGCCATTGGATTACCTGGTGCCAGGTAAAGAAGTGAGAAATTGATTCTAGGAGAGGTGGTTCAAGCAACAATATGCTTACAAACTTTGCACATCAGTTGACAATCTATGATTTTTATATTGGTCCAGATGTTAATCTGATTCCTCCTGTAAATGTCATAGACCTGGTAGCACATTTCATAGCATGATGTCAAGTATTCTGTATGGAGCACAGTCATCAAAGAGATGGTAAGCCTTGGCTCATGGTACTTGCTTTGGATGCATTTTTGACTTCACTCTCTGTACGTAAGCAACAAGTGGCAGTACTGGGGTAGAGCCATATATCTGGAGCAATAGAAATACAACTGAGTGGAAAATTCAAAAGGTAATAACTTGTCAGTGCAAGGGGAGTAGTGGTAGTGGTGGGAGATGATTGATAGTAAATAGGGGGGAAAATATCACCCATCGTAAATTAACCTCTAAAGAAATTTTGACAACTTCCTGAAGACCAGCATTTAACAAATGTGACCAGGAAGGTTGTTCTAGGTTTAAAATAAATGCAAGGTTAAGACCAAACTCCCTTTGGTCTTAATAAAATGCAGCAACTTTTCATGATGAAATCCCTAGTAGTCTCACAAATGAGCTGGTCCATGAAGACAATGTCAGACCAAAGTAAAAACCAGGAGAGCAAACACAATGTAAGTAGAGAAAGTCTATTTTAAAAATTCTGGGCTGGGGATAGAGCTCACTTGGTAGAGTGCTCGCCTAGCATACATAAGGTCCTGGGTTCAATCCTCAGCACCACACCAAAAAAAAAAAAAAAAAATCTAAGTGTGCCAGGTATGGTGATGCATGCCTGTAATCCCAAGGGCTCTGGAGGCTGAGGCAGAGGATCATAGATTTAAAGCCAACCTCTGTAACTTACCCTAAGAAACTTAGTGTTTCTAAATAAAATATTAAAAAGGGTTAGGGATTTGGTTCAGTGATAAGCACCCCTGGGTTCAATTTCTGGTAACCACCCACCCCCACCAAGAAAAAAATTAGAAGTTCAAATTGGCAACATGTTATACAAAAATGAACATGATGCATATTACTTTTATGCCAGTTTTAGTATTATTCACTTTCTTAATACTCGGCTGGTTTATAATTCTTTTAATTCTGAAAATATTCAAAGTCACAAAAAAGTCAAAAGGTTAATAGGATGAATTCCTTTATATCCCTCAACTAGATTCACCAACCCTTAGCACCTGTCCGACTTGTTCTTTCCCTTACTTTCTCTTTCCGTTGAGTCAAATCATTGATAGGGACCTAGCAGATACCGTGGGAAATCACCTTGCTATATTAGAATTCCCTACACAACCACTTACCATGACACCCCTGAGAAAATCTTCCATGTAAAAATGTGATCTAACACATAGTTCATTCTATAATTTCTCAATTTCCTCAAATGTCTTTTTAGACGTTCTTTATTGGGGTGTGATAGCCATACAGATGCCATGCTTAACATATACAACTGGGTGAGTCTGGAGATAAGAACACAACATAAACCTAGACATAAACCGATTCATGTATATCATACAGATATCCACCACCTGCAAAAGTTCCTTTCTGCCTTCTTTCTCTGTTATCATTATTATTTCTTTGGAGATAATAGCACTTTACATAAGAACGACACTTTCATCAGATTTTTCACTATTTTATACAGTGTTGCTAACCTTAGGCTATGCTGATGAGATGCAGAAATCCAGGATTTACTCATCCTGAATAACCATCTTTATCCTGGTTGACCAGCACTTTCTCGTTGCCTTTTACCCCAGACACTGATAATCGCCATTGTTTTCCTTCTATGAATTTAACTACTGTAGGTGGATCAGGAAAGTGGGGTCATATAGTACTTGTCATTTTAGAGCTGGTTTTTTCACCTGCCATAATGTCCTCCAGGTTTACCTATGTGGTCACAAAGGGCAGTTTCCTCCTGTGCATGGCTGATCAAATGTCTTTATAACTTTTATTTGCAGCTTGTTGTTGTTGTTCAGAACATAACTGAGATTACAAAGTCCATTTGACTGATGGATTTTTTTTCATTCTCTCAATCTAGACATCCACCACTCAATGCTCACTTCATGGCATTGGGGAGATGCCAGTGTCAGGATAACTCAAGACTGATGTCAGCCAGGCTCCACCTCTCACCTCTAGGTTATTGACTAACCTCTCCATCCGATATATACATCTCCCACTTCCAATGAAAAGCTAACCAGAGGGATGATGTTAACTCACACACTAATAGATAACTTCTCCGTCATTCTTGGGAAGAGAGGTGTCAGAGGTTCTTCTAATGAAAATCGGACAAGACTTCACCAGTTGTAGAAGTGCCTTTCCCAGGAGTGTGAAACACACAGAGGATCTGGAGTTGTAAAGGACTCCAGCGACAAGGATCAATTTTATCTTTTTCACAGCAGAAAAGCTCAAACCATCTCAGTGAAATAGCATGACCCATACTCCAGGCCAGCTGATTTCTGTCAAGCTGGTATTAATTTCAAGACATATTTACTTAGTCCTACAAGAGCAATATCTTCTGCAGATAGATTATGCTATTCTTGATGATGTTTTCTGGGAACTATAGCGTGAGATTGAGGTAGGTTTATAATGAAGAAAACGAAGCCACAATGTGGGCTGCATATGTAATTTAAAATTCTCTCATGGGTACTTTCAAAAAACGAAAAAGAAATTGATAAAATTAATGTTAATAAAGTTTTAATTAATGCATATCTCAAATGGGATTATTCCAATAGGTAATCAATATTTGAAAATTATGTAAAATATTTTCCAGTCTTTTAAAACATCTATGTGTATATGTGGAATTAAGAACAAAAATCACTAGCTCATCTCAATAATTGGCAGAGAAAGCCTTTGACAAAATTCAGCCCCATTGCCATACAAACAGATGCCATACTCAACATATACAACTGGGTGAATCTGGAGATAAGAACACAACATAAACCTACACATAAGCTATTCATATATGTCACACAGCTATCCACCGCCTGCAAAAGTTCCCTTCTGCCTTCTTTCACTGTTGTCATTATTATTTCTTTGGAGATAATAACAATAAAAAATAAATAATTTGTATGATAGAAATACTGAGGAATCTAGAGATAGAAGGATTTTACTTTAACATCATAAAGGCTATCTGTGAAAAACCCAAAGGTAACCTCATAGTAAATCTGGAAAAAAAATGAAAGCATTTCCTTTAAAAATCTGGAACAAGACAAGGATGTCTAGTCTCACTATTTCTATTTAATCTAGTGCTAGAAAATCTAGTTAGAGCACTTAGACAAGAAAAGGAAATAAAAGGATTAAAAACAGAAAAGAAAAAAAATCAAGTCATCACTGTTTGCAGATGATATGATCCCATATTTAGAAGATTTATAAAACTACACCAAAAGATTTCTAGAGCTAATAAACAAAATCAGCACAGGAGCAGGATACAAAATCAACATAGAGAAATCAATAGCTGTCTTATATACCAATGATGAACCTGCTGAGAATGAAATCAGGAAAACAATTCCATTCACAATATCTATAAACAAACAAACAAACAAACAATGACAACAACAAAACTAGGAATAGATCTAACCACAGAGGTAAAAACCTCTATAAAAACTACAAAGCTTTGAAGAAAACAATTTAAGAAGACCTTAGAATATGGAAAGACCTCTAATGTTCATGGATTAAACGCAATTAATATAATTAAAAAGGTCATAATATAAAAAGCAATATTCACATTCAATGTAATCATCATCAAAATATGACATTCTTCACAGAACTATAAAAATGGCCCTAAACTTTATTTGGAAGGATAAAAAACTAAAAATAGCCAAAGAAATTTTAAACCAAAAAAAAAAAAAAATCGATCCTGGAAGCATCACAATATCTGACTTCAAATTATACCACAAAGCTATAGTAATAAAACCACATGGTACTGGCATAAAAACACAAAGTCCAATAGTACAGAATAGAAGATACAGAGACAAACCCACATCTACAGTCACCTTATCCTTGACAAAGGTATTAAAAACATGCATTGGACAAAAGACAGGCTTTTTAACAAATGGTGCTGGAAAAACTGGTTATTCATACATAGTAGAATAAAATTAGACCTTTATCTCTCACCCTGCACAAAAATCAACTCAAAATGAATTAAGACCTTGAAATTAGACCAGAAACTCTGCAACTCCTAGAATAAAATGAAAGGTAAACACTCCAGCATACAGTCATAGGCAATGAATTTCTCAACAGGACCCCTAATGCCTGGAGGAAATAATGCCCAGAGTTAATAAAGAGGATGGCATCAAATTTAAAAGGTTCTGCACAGCCAAGGAAACAATTAGGAATGTGGAGAAAGAACCTGCAGAATGGGATAAAATCTTTGTTGTTTACTCTTAAGACAGAGAATTAATGTCTAGATCATACAAAGAAGTAAAAAAAAACTTAACACCAAAAGAACAAATAATCCAATTGATAAATGGGCAAATGATTAAACAGAAACTTCTCAAAAGAAGAGATACAAATGAAATACAATACATGAAAACGTGTTCAATGTCTTTAGCTAAAAGGAAATGCACACTGCACTAAGATTTCATCTCACACCAGTCAGACTGGCAGTCATAAAAATACAAACTCTAATAGATGCTGGAAAGAATGTGGAGAAAAAGGAACACTTGTTGGTGGGATTGTAAGTTAGTATAACCACTAGGGAAATCAGTTTGGAAGTTCTTCAAAAGACGGGGCATGGAACCACTATATGAACCAGTTATACCTTGGAATTTATCCTAAAGAATTAAAGTCATCTTACTGTACTGATACATGCATATCCATGTTCATAGCAGCACAATTCACAATAGACAGACTATGGAGCCAGCCTAGGTGTCCATCAACAGATGAGTGGATAAAGAAAATGCGGTATATGTACAAGAGTTGTATTCATCTATAAAGAAAAATAAAATGATGTCATTTTTCAGGAAAATGGATGGAACTCAAGAGACCATTATGTTAACTGAAATAAGCCAAAGAGAAGGTTGAGGATCATATGCTTTCCTCGTTTGTGGAAGCTAGAGAAGAAAAAGGAAAAGAAAGGTGTGGGGAGAGGATCTCATGAAAATCAAAGGCAGATCAGTAGAGGGAAGGGGTCAGGGAGAGGGGGTGGGGCTGATGGGGAGGGATATTGGTCGAATTGTCTTGTTATGTTGTGTACATGTACAAATATGGAACAACCAATCTGACTATTATGTACAACTATAATGCACCAATGAAAATGTGGGAAAAAACCATATGTATTTCATACTTAAAGCACATTTCAATTCAGATTAGCTGCATTTTAAGGATGCAAAATACTCTCACCTGGCTAGTGACTTCCCTGCTGAATACCCTTGCTCTATGGCAATGAGGAAACCAGAAATAAAGTTTCCACTAAAGGAAAACAATTGCCTAATGGATGAATCGTACCTAATGGACTTTATCCAAATTAATGACTTTATTTTCCCTTCTAGATCTTAAGGACTTTATGTTTCTGAAACCCAAATAATAATCAAATATCAACTAAATACCTTTAATATTTCAAAAGACTTTGGGTTTGTGTTTTGACGATGAGATCAGGAGAGACTCTGGAGTGTGTGTCTCTGGTGACTATATATGTATCCTCCCAAGATACATCCCAAGCTGCCCTTTGCGTCACAGATGGGAGAGGTCAGTGCATGACCCAGTACTGACAGATATCACAGTGATGAGGGATCACTGCATTCAATAATAAAAATACAAAAATAAAAAAAATCATGACAGCTCAAGGCTACATAAGTAAATAATAAGTAAAAGCTTATTTCCTGTTTTTCTTTGTTTTGAGCCAAAACTCCATATTTTCATTTTGCACTGGATCCTACAAATTACATGGCTGACCTTGTGCTCAGGGCTGGAGTAGCTGTGTTCATTCTGATTTCTATTCCTATTAACTGTTTCATAGCAATTGCAACACCTGCTTTTTCGGAAAACAAAATTGGAGAATTATTGCTTAATAAATGCAGTTTGGTAGACAGACTTGTTGAAAAGGTGTGATATAAGGATAATGCATTAAATTAGATACATTTTGATCCTTGGTAACGCCACAAATTAGGTATTTGATGTAGAAAATCGTGGAAACCTCTGATACTGACTTTGGATGCGTTTGAAGACAACTGTATGAAACGACTCCACTGAGCTTGAGAAACATTCTCACTTCTGTAACCCTGACCACCGTGGGCATGGGGGAAAGAAGGCAGGCTTTTCTTCTCTTTTGCTGGTTGGTTTTACATGAAACAAGCAGCTAACTTAATGCATTTTTCATCACATTGGACCCTGCTATGACCTTCTATCAGCATAGTCTGACTAAATAAAAGTTCTATTTAGTGATAGCTGGCATTTCGCAAATTCAGGGATATAGGGATGGGAGGTATAGGCCAATATTTTAAATTACGATCCACAGGAAAGAAAATGATCAAACTGTTGAGATACTATTCGTAATATGATCCATTGGTTTAAGAGGGATAGAATAGCATTTTAATTTTTGGATAAATAGTGACAAAACCCAGATGTGAACAGTTCTAGGAAGATATAACTAGAGCCTCGTCCTGGGAGCTGGGCAGGGTCTTAGCAGTGCAGGGCAGGTGATAACGGGTAGCTCAGCCCCCCTCTAAGAGCTCCTTCTCTAGTAACTCCACTGATCCTTTTAAAAGTCGAGGATCCAGAGAGGGTAGAAACAGAAATGTACTAGGAATTTGCACTATTTTCCAGTACATCAGGACCTGTCTCTATCCTACTGAAGTTATCTTTGCCTGAGACTAGACACCACGCTGAAGGGTTTACTATCCGCCCAGTATTTCATAAACAGATTCCTAGGAGGATGAACTTCTTGTTTGTTTTCTGTTTTATCGGCCTGATTCGGTCCTGGCTTGGCTGTTCCTTCCTCAGGCTGCTGTTCTGCTTGGCTCAAAGTGGTCTTTTTCCCTCTGGTAGAGTCTGTTTTCACCATTGCTGTTCTAGTACACAGAGTCCTTGAGGATCTCAGTCTTGAATGAAGCTGGCCCTGAAGTGCTTGCCTCCCAGGAGCTCCTGACCTCTGCAGAGAGCGCAAATGGAACTTTCCACCAATTTTCATAATCTTCTCTAGTGGTCTTCTCAAACACGTCTATTTGGAATTCTTAAAAAAAAAAAAAAAAAGAGCAAGCGTAGGAGTTAAGAACCAGCTCTAATTTAGGTCATTGAGAAGGACCGGGAGTTGACTGGCTGATCCTGGGGGACTGACAGAGACCTTTCTAGTTTGCGAGCTGCAATTGCTCTGGCCATCTGTCACCAAGTGTAAGCACAGTGCCTCCCATCCACTAGGGTTTCTGATAGACACAATCCATTTTTAATGCCTTGTGTCAGGCATCCCTGCTGCCCTCTAACCATTCTTAATAATAAGACAAAAGTGATATTTTAGGGAAACAGTTAATAAATAATGTGACTTATCCAATCACACCTTTCACTAAAATATTATTATCTTTTGGCAGATTCATTACTGCGGAGACATCAGGATCTGATGAAACATTCTCTAATTCTACCACTAGTACATTTTCTAGAGTTGTCTTTCTTTTAATTTAATTCTCCCATTCTGAAAGCATACTGTCTATTGCAATTACTGCATGAGCATTTAATCGTGCATAACTAAGGCATTTTAATCTTTTCTTATGGAAAGATGATTAAAAGGTCCTAATATTGCAATGATATGGATACAGTTCACTCCAACGTAGCAAATCCAAGTTTCCTTTCTTCTTACAAGTTAAGACAAACCAGGTCCCCAGGCTCCATATGGCAATGGAGAGGCCATCTTATCACAAGGTGTGATAAATGTTTCAAAGCACAGAGTATTGAATAGAAAGGTTTCTAGATCCTCCTTAGGCAGAGGTGAGCCTCCAGGTAGAGAATTGCAAGAGAAGTTTATAATAGTTGTTATGGTGGTTTGATTTATAGTATATTACATTTGTCTCAGAGCAATAAATCTTGGCAATTTATAAAGCCATGTCACTAAGAGAGATATTGAATCACTTTAAAACCACATGGGTTGATTTTGTTATACTATAACAGCTCTACATTGATCATTTCAGTTGAAATAATAGTATTATACTAGTGTAAAATGAAAGAAAGCTTATGAATTTTTAAACTTTTTCAAGAATCAGTACCTTTTCCTGTTTTTACCTTTATGTCACAATTTATTTCCCTGGATCACAGTGTATGGTGTTAAAGAATTGTATATCCAGAAGGTTTGCAATGTACATAAACCTTTGTCTATTATCAACTCCCGTGGAAATACATAAATATAAATCTGTAGTGTGTTGTTTAGCTAAGAAGGTAATTTCCCCAGGACTGTTTTGCCTGGCTTCCAACCACGGACACGGCTATATTTATTTTAATTGTACCGGTCACTGGATTATTCGGAAGAACTTCACACTGTATTATGCATTTTTCTAATTCTTGGACTAGGTTGAGAAGAGTAATGTCCCTTCTCTTCAGCCACATCCGTTCATGACCTCATTCTCCTTTTCGAAATTGTGGTGATGTAAACTGGTCACAGATTAGCAAGTTTGCATTTGGGAAAAACAAGGCAACTGCAATGTGTCTTTTATTATGCATTTATTCCTCAAGGATCATTTCATATTTATTGCAAGTTAGTAAAACAACAATTCCTTCCATACTGATAGTGATCTGGTAATCAGTGGGAAACATGTTTGTAAAACAAACAGGGACTTACCCATATCTCCAGTGAGAACAGAGAGGGCTGAAACAGCCATTATATTTGAATATTTTAAAGGCAGCTTTTGCAAACGAGCAAGGTTTCTTTGATTCTTCACGTGCTGCTATGTGCTGCTTTGCTATATTTTAATAGGAAGACTTTAAACAATATGTAAAAGCTTTATTAAATCAATGTTTGGGTTTATGTCATAAACTGGAGTAAGAAGCTATATTATTATAGCTTATTATTACACAATGATGATAGCATCAGAAACTTGCAGAAAGAAGAGCTACGAACTTCTATCCATACATAAATTCATAACCACGTACAGGCATTTTATTTGCCCATTGTTTCTTTATTAACTGGAATCTGCTCTGATTATTTGGGCTGAGGCATTAACAATGTAAGGTGTAGTCCTTGATTACATAGGTAAAGGAATATACACTAAGCTGAATAGAGAGCTGATAGCAATGGAGGCTAAGTGCATTTAATTAGCTGCTGATTCAAATACCCTCTTCATTATTTCTCCCTCTGTGAATGAGAGATGTGTGTGTGTGTGTGTGTGTGTGTGGTGGGGATAGGGATTTGATGATATTGGTACAAATTTTTTGGAGGAGTCCTGGGGAGAGAAACAGATGAAAGTTCCATTCACAAAGGTAAAACCAGTTCAACATTTCCAAAAGGACCAGGACATTTGAATTTATTCGTTGTCATTTCCGCAATGCTAATTTAAATTTTTTTTAGTAAATTTTTTTTTATTTACTACTACACTAGATTAAAAAAGAAATCTATTGTCATTTCAAGGTCCCTATGAAGCTGTGATGGTTTAGAAGAGTTTTGCTTGTTTGAAACTGGGAGGATCCAGTCTTTTCCTTAAACACACAAGATTCCCTCAAGATACAGTAGAACTAGCTAAGTGCGTTGGCACATGCCTGTAATCCCAGTGGCTCAGGAGGCTGAGGCAGAAGGATAGTGAGTTCAAAGCCAGCCTCAGCAATAGTGAGGTGCTAAACAACTCATTGAGACCTTGTCTCTCAGTAAAATACAAAATAGGGCTGGGAATGTGTGGGAATGTGGCTCAGTGGTCTAGTGTCCCTGAGTTCAATCCCCAGTACCAAAAAAAAAAAAAAAAAAGAAAGAAAGAAAGATAAAATAGAACTGAGATGGAAGGAATCATTTGAGGTGTCTAGCTGTGGCTTTTGGAATATGGTTTCTTATTTCATGAAATTTTGGAGAAAGTAAAGAAAATGAAAGATAATAAGTATCTGATAAGGTATCTTTAAAAAAAAATTTATCCTTTGGCTGAACATGATCAGAGGGTGAGAAACAAGGAATCTAATTCTGTTATCTGTGTCAATCCACTGCACAAATACACTTGAGTTGCAAAATTACACAATAATTAAGATAAAGAAAGAAATATGGAGTCAAAACCGTCTGAATTCAAATCTCAGCTTTGCATTTTAATGGCTACATGACCTAAGCAAAGGTTTTTAAATATTTTGATTTCTATTATATAAAATGAGAATAATAATTTATTATTCATAAATTTAATGTGAAAACTGAAGATAACATACATAAAGTTGTTAGCAGAGCACTGGCATACCATAATAATTAAAAGCACTAAGTTTAAAAAACAGGATAAAAATTAAATATTTAAGAAAAAAATAAACATTGTTTTTTTCACTTGCTAACTCTTTCCTATTGGGCTGCTGCTTTTTCCCTTAGAGAGACTTAGCTATTTCTTTTTTTCTCTCTTGAAAAAAAAATTGGACAAAAAATTGTTAGGAATAAATGACCTGTTTAAGTACAGAAAAAAACATTCCTTGACCTTGAAACAAAGTTGATGGATTCTGAAAGGGTGAAGAAAAACAGACCAAGGAACTCTATACCTATCCAGTCCAACAGCTACTGCGGAAGTCCCGTTCCATCTGTTTCTATAACAACTTTGCAGATTTCAGCAGAATCAGCTGCAGTTGGTGAGCCACCCAGTAGCCTTCAGGGAAGGAGCGGCCCTCTGTGAGGCTGGGTGGACCACAGAGAGTACTCCTCACACTGGGAGATTTCAAGTCCTTCTGAGGAAAGGAAGTTCCCTGGAGCAGATTGCTGGCTTCCCTTTGAAGTAGAAGTCATAAAGACGGATAGAGCAGGGACACCTCCTTCAATCCACATTTTTGCATTTTGTGACTAGTCATACCACTACTAAATCACATAAAGTCTGGACCCAACGTAAGTTACCTTAGTGAAATTGCTAAGTATTACTGTTGATGTCTAAGATGTAAAAATAATCAAACTTGCTTTCCTCGATAATATAATTTTGCTTGCCTATAGCTTGTCAAATTAGAAAGCATCAAAGAGAAATTTTTCTCATTTTTACCGTTTTTAAATAGACAGTTCCCATAATTCCCTTTCCAGGTACCCATTCATATTACACCTTAAATTCCTCATGTACGTATAGGAGTTGAATGTCATCCTGCCAGATGCTTCTCTACTTGTTGACTGCATTGGACTAAGATAATGTAAATCTATATTGGGAAATCCTTACAGGTCTGTAAGAGAACCAGGGATCATCTTTTAATGGGTATAGGGCAATTTGTAGTCTAAAGTATTTGATTTCAAAAACAATTTTGCTACCATTCTCTTCCACAGGAAAGATCTATGGTGATTTTTTTTTCTCTAATGGTCATTTTAGAAAGTTTATTGCTGCTATTTTGACTGGGGATGGGGGCTTTAAGTTTCTTTGTTTTAAAACTTAGAAGCAAAATGCATGCCTTCTCTATGCATCCAGACTTTGGGTTTGACTTTGAAAGAATAGAGAGGGAATGTAAGAGTCAAGTTACAATGGGTAGCTACTGATTTGGGGCAATATATATTCATAAGATCCTATATTTTCATTTGCAATCATGTATTTCATTCTTTTTTTTTCTTATGGGAAACAATAAGTGATAGAAAAATTATTTTGGAAGAAGATATAGTAATACATAAAATAGAGGAGGCCACTCTGATTCCAGAACTCTCTTTCTCTCTCTTTCAAATACATGCACGCACACATATAACCTTACATGACAATCAAAACTTTCTAATAAGTTAACACTGGATGATTGTAAAGAATTTGTAGTTGTAGAATAACCTCTCTTATTTTTTAAATAGTTTTTGTTTGTTTGTTTTTTGGGGGGTCGGTGTACTGGGGATTGAACCCAGGGGCCCTTAACCACTGAGCTCCATCTACAGCCCTATTTTGTATTTTATGTAGAGACAGGGTCCCACTGCGTTGCTACATGGGGAAATCCAAACAGGACTGTAAGAGAACCTCACTGTTGCTGAGACTGTCTTTGAACTCATGATCCTTCTGCCTCAGCCTCCTGAGCCACTGGGATTACAGGCATGTGCCACTGCGCCCAGCTGCAGTTTTTAAACACCAGATACCTGATTTGGAAGACAGGAAATGCTGAAGTAAAGTATAGAAGACGACAGCATTTTGATTTTACACAGGTGTCCTACGTTGACAAATACCTCTTCACTGTGCAATATTTTGCAAAATGAAAGCTGCACGTAAGGGACTCTGGTTCAAATTGGTTCATATTTTCAGAGGTAAGTGGCTGAGGTTGCTACCGGTTGGCTGAGCTGAGTCTCATGTCCCTGGGCTCTGCCCTGTGCCCAGGACCTTCTGTTTCCTGATTGTCCTGCCCTGCCCATATATTCCTTCTGGGATTTTCTCTTCCTCCCAGAAGCAGCAGGGCTACTCTTGTGTCCACTACAGGGCAGTGATGCTGGGAACCAGGAAGGACCTGGGTGCTGGGGTCCTGGGCCTGCTCACACTTCTTCTCCTTCCTTCCTCGATTTTCTCTTAGCTTTTCCATCTTCTTTCCCCATTAGAAGAGAGAGAGAGAGAGAGAGAGAGAGAGAGAGAGAGAGAGAGAGAGAAGGCAAAATGCAATTAAAGTGGCTTTTTTCTGAGCCACTGGCCCATAAGGGTTTTTTATAGGGAGGCTGAAAATTCAATCCACTTTTAAGAAAAACGAGTTCTTTCTCTATACAAGCACGAGCGGGCTGGCTGTAGGTGTTCCAGGAGAGAACAAGTACTCAAAATACTTGGAAAAATTGTCTATAAAGGATTGAACAATAACCACCAGGAGGCAGGAGGTTTCCTGGGGATTAATGAGTAGCTGGGAGGAATGGTGGCCTTCAGCTTTCCTCTGGGCAGTTAACCTCAGCCAGGCAGTACTTCCTAAGAAACGCCGGCACCGAGGCGTGATTGCTATTGTGGGACATAAACATCTAAGAACACTTTCAGTGTGATTTTATTTCAATGTGCCCTTTGCTGCTGAAAGACTCTGTAGCATCGTGCAGAGCATTTGGTGGTTAATAACACAGCACTTCTTGCTCGACCGTACCCGCCTCATCACATTAACCAAGCTGATTGGAATAACGTTTAGGGGGAAAATTAATATTTTATTGTGGTTAAAAACATCTTGTAAAAACCTTTCCAACGATTGAATACACGGGCACGATTTGTTGGGATTAGTTCAAATCAGGTCTGATGTGACCACCAGTCTGATGATAACATTTCTCTTAAAGAGTGAGGATTTTTTTTTTTTAATCATTGATAAGACCAACTCAAACATTTAAATAAATTTTTTTTTTCTGTCCCTCTTTGGCTAATCTTTATGTGAGCAAAATGTTTCCGTAGCTCAAAGTTCTGTGACCCAAATTTACTTTGGTTTTAATGACAAGGGGGGAATATGGCAAGGATATTTTTTTCACCAGATGTATAGAGCGAGACTTTTCCCCCACTTCTCATGGTGATTCTTATTCGTTTCATCTTTAGAGCACTTATCCCAACAGATTAAAAAAAATGACTTTGTCGTTTACGTTGTTTGCATCTTAAATGGAGCAAGCGGGAGGAACACAATCGGCAGTCAGGCCAAGCTAACACCCCAGAGGACCCGGGCTGTGGCACCTGAGGTCTCCACCCGACCTCCCCTTCAGCATGGCTAGTGAGCTGAGCAACCCACACAGCAGGCTCTGAACCCCAGCAATCCCCACGCTTCTAGTGCTCTGTCTCAGGAAGTCTTCAAAGTCAGCATCAGGATGGGACACAGATGGGTAGAAGGTAGGTTCTTTTATTCTGTTTCCTAATTGAACATTAGGAAGTGATTCCTTCTGCAAAGTGTAAAATAAAATCTAGGAGTCAGTGAAGAAATGTGCATGTTCAGATCCCCTATCCCACTCAGAAGGGCAGGTGCCAGGGGCACACAAGCTGGGAGCATAGAGAGTAAGGCAGGGATGATGGTGACCTCAGGATGATTTATGAGGCAGAACAGATGGGAGTGAGTGGCCCCGTGCACATGGGGATTCCAGGCACCACAGAGCCTGGCGTCTGGCAGTTTGCTTGGTTATTACCTGTGGGTCTACTCTGAGAGTCAGGGTCCTTCAAGAAGGTGCCTTCTCCAACCTCTCAGGACATAGGAATGGAATGGAGCTTTGCTGGACCAAAGGCATCATCTCATTTTCTAATTCTATGATGTGAGATTCATGTTAAGTGGCAGGAGAACAAAGCAAGCTGTGTAACTCATTTACATAAATCTCAAGCAAGACATCCACAATCATTCACTCAATAGATCAATATGCAAATAATAAGAAGAAAATCAGAGAACAAGTAGTGCTACTAAAAAATTAAATTAAGGTCCAGTGATAAACATGTCGTGTTATAAACACTTGCATGAAGTTTTAGTCCACGCTGGTTTCACGTAGGTTATGATGGCGCACACAGGCAGAGGGGCGGGCAGCTGTAAAAATCAAGCAGATAGCTCTGGAGTCAGAATCTCCATCTAATACCCACAGGCCATCTACTGGGCTTTGATTGGAGCAAGTCTTCATCTCTTGGTGTCACCATCCTCTGAGCGCCTCCAGGGTTGATGCTGGCTTTGGAGTCAAGTGTTGGTTTAATTAAATACATGGGAGAATATGAGTTTCAGTTGGTCCATTGGTTTTGCCAGTAGAATCTGGACCTTGGTGTTGTCATCTAAAAACTACGAACTCAAATACATGCAGGGTTGCTATGAAGAGGAAACAATGATGATGAAACTCAGTAGCTAAAACAGATTATGTAATTCAATCCTCCCTATATCAAGAGAGGTCTGATTGATATCACTATTTTATAGTAAAGACACCAAGATACAGACCTACTAGCACGCTGTTCTTAGCACGTAGTAATCATTCAATTAACACTAATCTCTTGGATTTGGGTTAAGAAAAATGTCCTTTCTTTGTAATATCTCACTAGAAGGTATTTGCTTGGGTTGCCATAACAAAGTGCCACAAACCAAGTGGCTTAAACCATATGAATTCATGGGCTCACAGCTGGAGGGCAGAAATCCAAGATCAAGTTGTCACCAGGGCTGGTTTCTCCTGAGGCCTGTGTGTTTGGTTTGAAGATGGGGCTTTCTCTGGGCATCTTTATGTGTTCTTCCCTCCCTGTGTATCTGCATCTTCATTTCTTATTTTCATAGTGACACAGTCACGTTGAATCAGGGCACACTTTAATGACCTCATTTTAATTTAATTACCTCTTTAAACTCCCTGTCTTCCGATTCAGTCCCATGCTGGGTTCCTGGGGTTAGGACTTCAAACTACGAAGATTTGGGGGACACAATGCAACTGTGAGAAAGGGCAGGTGAAATCGTGAGAGTAGCCACAGTCCAACGTAAGTGTTCTCAGCAGTACGACCAGAGATGAGCTGTCTCCAGTTGTGTTGTGAGCTCCCTGCTCCGGCACATAAATAATGCTTATAACTCTGATTTCCCTAAGATATTTAACTGAACTGCTGAAAAGCTCTTTTGGTTGGAGAGAATTTTGATTATTTTTTTTTTTTCCTTTTTTGGTACTGGGGACTGAGCTCAGGGGAGCTTAACCATTGAGCCACATACTCAGCCCTTTTTATATTTCTTCCTTTAAAAAAATTTTTTTTTTGAGACTGGATCTCACGAAGCTTTTTAGGGCCTCGTTACGTTGCTAAGGCTGGCTTTGGACTCATGATCCTTCTTTTTCAGCTCCTGGGCTGCTGGGATTACAGGGTTGCAACACCACACACTGTTGAAACTGGATCCTTTGAAATTTCCAGCATCAACTGGGTGTGGTGGTGCGCAACTGTAATCCTAGTGACTCTGGAGGCAGTGCTGTCCATAGGTGCCCTTCCCAAGTCACTCCCATTTCACAAGGGAGCTGCTGTTAGCCCATTTCAACCAATAAGAGACCTAAATGATCTAAGAAACTTGAGCAAGATCATACCTTTGTGCTAAGCGGCAATCAGAATTTGTTTCACAGGATGTCTCAGATAGATACTAATGAAGCCCTTTGGATACATTCAGGAATAAATTATGACTCATTTCCATCTCAAATTCAAAAAATAACTGAAAAGAAATAGAAAGAAGAAAAGTTTAGATTATAGAACTAAATAAATAAAATAATTCCCTACAACCACTGGTCATCCGATTGATAATTTTCAAGTAAGGCACCAATTAAAATTTCATGAAAGATTGTCTGTCTAGCTCTCTGTCAATTGTTTGCAGCAAACTCTGTGAGTCCTATTTGTTCTTGGTGAACACCTAGCAGCCTTCTCCTCAACGTTGTATACTTTCTTCTCCCATCCAGAAGGATAGGTAATAGAGTATTTCTAGGGTGAAAACAACACACAATAAGCAGAAATGTTTCAGGTCTCTATGATTCTTCAAATTATAATAGGATGGATATCGTATAAGCAGTTATAATTTATATTTCCCAAATTTGAAAAAATATCATTTTATACCTGTGTGATTACAGAGTAACCTTCTAGATATATGAGTAAACTAATTTCCTTTTAAAACATTATTTCTTTCAGAGATGCATTTAGTCATATTTTGGTTTGGGGCACATATGTTTTAATAGCTCAATGTTACTGAATGCAGTGGTAACACATAACCTTCCATCTTTCAGGTTAAAGTTGGAGGAATATTTCTCATCAATTACTGCTACTTTTCTTGGACCTGGGATAAAGGAAAAGATCCTTTCTGAAACATTCCCATTTTCATGGAAGAAGGTGAAACACAGAGGTCAGAGCCACATATAAGTCTTCAAAGTTTGTACTCATTGGTATCCTTTGCTAATTCCTTTGACATTTCCTTGGCCAAAGGAGGTTATACGGCCAAGACTGGGATCAATGGAACAGGAATGTCTGATCCTTTTATAGGGAATGCAGGTAATTCACACAGGTAAGCCTGATGCTAACAAGTCCCCTTAAGGAAAGGTAGTAAATATTTTGAATGGTAATATAATCTACTGGAGTTAGCAAAGAGACAGTTAGTAATGCAAAACTGTCTACAACCTAGCAGCATCTTAGCCGATAAATAATCTAAGGAACAAAAGGAATTTTTCCATTCTGTGTTCAAATAGCTAATAGACCTTTGGGCAAGTCACAAACATTCATCCCTAGGGAAGGCAGAAGGTCAACGATTCCTTTGCTGGTGGCATACCTGAAATGGAAACCTTTATTTGGCATCGAAATGTGAAAAGGGGAAAATAGTTTTTCATCAACAGATTTTACAGACCAGATAACTAGTCAGCATTAGTTCCTATGGGGTACCCTGGAAGCATCTGTCATGTATTCACACAGTTTGTGGACTTGAGGTAAATGAGAACCTGGCAGAACAAATTCCATCGGAGGCCAGGGCTGCAGAGCCTGTTGGAGAAGTCCACCAGAGAGAGGGTCCCTCAGGAAGCAGCAGAGGACCTCCAGACCATCTTAGAGGAGGAACCAGGATGCTTCTTCTGGGGAGAAGAGGAACTGGAGAAGTCTGAAGAAGCAACCTGCCCAGTGTGCAATCTGAAATAGGGTTTTCTTTGCACATCGTCATAACATTTCTTTGGATTCCATCTCAATGTGGTCAGTGTATTTGAAGAGGGGATATTGTAGCCAAATATAATTTGGAAGACAGTTGTCTCATTTGGTTCAAGAGAGAGGGCGGGGAGGGAGAGAGACACTTGCTCACCTTGGCAGAAGATAAACCCCAAGGGGAAACCCCCAGTCAGACTCCATCTGCCTACTGCTAATCTCTTTCAGTGGATTAATGCACTGATTTGGTTAAGACTTTCATAGCCAAACATTTCACCTCTGAACTTTCTTGCATTGTTTCACACACGAGCTTTTGGGGGACACCTCATATCTAAACTGTAACATCCTCCAGGAGTCAGTGGAGACTTTCCCTCTGAGATATTTTTGTTGTTATTATTTTACCCATTTATAGCATTGTATTGTGCGCCACCTAGATTAGTCATTGATTATGTGTGAGTCTAAGTAGTTTGTACGTTGGTAGATGATATCTGTCTCACAGTGCTGCTTGTTTCTGTGTATTTCTTTCCCAATACACTGAACATTTGTTTGATGTTTACTTCTTCAGAATAAATTAGGTATCTCTATGTTCTGAGGTAGAGTTTGAATCTTTCCAACTTAGTAACTCCAGCATCTAGATGCTCAATTAAAAACTTGTGGAGTGAATTAGCCTCCAATTAGCCTCACATTGCCACTCTAGAGCTAAAAATATCTACACATATTTTCAAGGAGAGAAATGACTGTGTTAATAATTATCCTTTGTTGAATACTCACCATATACCATGTTTAATCCTTTATACACATCCTCTTATTTTATTTAATCATCACAGTATCTTTATAAATTTTGCACTATTGTCTGTATTCTATTGATTGAAAAAATAAAATTGAGGATGAGAGAGATTAGGTAATACTTAGAGAATTCACAAGGGTGTATCTATTGCTGTCTTTCTGAGCATCTTCCAAAACTAAATTCTAATAACTTATGAGGACATAGACTATTGCTTCTTTCTTGAATACATCCCAACACTTCTGCACACTAGATATGTTCTAACCAATGATTTTCAAGAGTTCATTTCCAGATTGAATAAAGACTGATATATAAACACGTGAAGAATCTCTTGAGGTGATATGCTGAAAACTACTTTCTCAAAATTCTGCAAGTATTCTGATACTTTGATTTCCAGGGTTCTATTCCATAAAATAAATATGCACTCACATTCAAATACAGAATTGAATATCTCTATATTCATTTTCATATCTCTGCATATCATAAAGGAAATCAAATACGACTGGCTTATCAAATGGGTTGGACTGGATAGGCAAGCAAAAAACAGCTTCATTATTTCTTGTCACAGCTTCAAACTAGGTGTAATGGATTCCCTTCCCTGACCTAGGAGAACAGAGTAGGCGTGACTCATCTCCTCTGGGCCGCTTTGCCATATTAACAGTTGATCCTCAGAACTGAAGCAAATCTAAATCAAAACTTGAACCTGTCGTGCAGGTAAAATCTCCCCTTCTGTCCCCAGCTCAAGCCCTACTCACAGTGAGCTCTAGCTCTTCCCTGTAGTGAGGAGGGAAGGAGGTTTGTTATGCTTTGTTTCTGGAAGCTTCTGTTCTTGAGTTGGTTCTTGCAGATCCTGATGAGTTTGGATGGAGAATACAGGGCAAATTCTTTCTTGGCTCGGCTTCAGCAATTGCCTGTGGTACCCCCTGTATGGAAGATATCACACACTGGTATTTGTGCAGATGAAACACTTTCATAGACCACATGTGGGTAGTTTCGGTACTCCATTGTTCACCAATTTGGTCACTGTATTTTTTTCTCATTCCTATAAAACCCTCAGCTTGTCCTCTAGCTTAGACTTTCTGCTGCAGAGTCTTTCCCGGTTGATCCGGGAGAACCATACATGATCTACCCAATGTTAGGAGTCCAAGCATCTCATTGCAACATCTCTTCATAGCTCTCTTGTCTTCAGATTTCCAGGGACATCCAGAAGTGTTGGTGCCTGCCTATAATCCCTGCAATCTGGAGAGCTGAGGCAGGAAGATTGCACGTTGGAGGCCAGCCTCAGCAATTTAGCGAGGCCCTAAGCAACTTAGGGAGACCCTGTTTCAAAATTAAAAAACAACAACAACAACAACAACAACAACGAAAACTGATAAAGTGGCTCAGTGGTAAAGCACCTCTATATTCAATCCTGGGTTTAATTTTTTTTTTCTCCCAAGGTCATTGCCTCTACTTCTCCCAAATTCCCAGGACACAGATCAATTCCTTTGAAAGATCTTCATCATTCTTCAGGCCAAAGATCCTCTTTCCTTGACTTTCAGTGGGAATAAACATCCACTTATAAATATCTTATATGTCTTTAAGCAAACCTCTGTCTTTTCATTCTGCTTCTAGTCTTCTCATATTCCTCGGGAAGACGGTAATTGGTAAAGCAGTCACAGACTGGTATTTGGCTGTTCTGTAGGAAAACATGGATGATGTGGTACAGGCAGAATGGTCCTTCCAAATTTCCATCTACAATTCCTGGGGGGAGAATTGGTCTCATGATAATCAGGACTTTGTGGTTGGTTACAATGCAATGGTAGACCTTAAAATAGGATCATAATCCTGAGTTATTTAAGTGTGCCCATCTAATCATAGGTACTCTTGACAGGAGGGAAGCATTCCTGAGTAGAGGCAGGAGAGATGAGACTGAAGTTAAAATGAGACGGCGTGGGAATGGGAGGAAGACTCAACTTCCTGTTGCTTGTCTTGAAAGCAAAGGGATCCAGCAGACAGAGAATGAAGGCAGCCTCTGGAAGCTGAGAATGACCAGCAGCCAGCAAAGACACGGGGGCTTCAATCCCACAACCACAAGAACCGAATTCTGCCGACATCCTGGGTGAGTTGGAAGCAGGTTCTCTCCTGGCACCTCCAGATAAGAGGACTCCAGGTTGGCGGCCACCTCCCTTCATTTTAACACCCCGAGACCACAAGCAGAACTCCTCAGGCTTGCCTAGACTTCTGAGTGGAAGAGCTCTGAGATGATCAGTCTGTGGTGGTCGGTTAAGGCAACAGCAGAAAACGAATACAGAGGGTTTTTTTTTTTTTATTCTTTTGAGAATAAAGGGTGTGGTGGTCCCTACAGTGTTCTTTCTTTGGGGTTTTAGCCAGATCACAGTCAAAGTCCTATTTCATTTCTTGTTGCCTATTGACCTTTCCCATGTCAGTGCTTGGCCACCTGCTGTTTCTCCAGAACAGAACAGAGGTCGAGAGATTCATCAGGGACAACTCCTAGAGAAATTCTGGGCATGATGCAGGGAAGTGGGGAGGCTGAATTTTGATGGAAATGTGGTCCAGAACTAAGGCTTATTTTTGTCCATTTTTATGAGAAAATCATAATATGATAAGAAATTAAACATGCTCCTACATTGAACCCTTAATAAAAAATTAAATGTTACTATATACGAGAATGCTTGCAGTTTAATGTCAGTGATGTAAAATATGTACACCATGTACCTATCTTGTGAAAAGTTGATTCAATATTCATGGTGGACCCTCCTAACTATATTTTGAAAAAAAAAAAACCCTCTCCAGGTAAAACACTTATTTTGTTGAAGAAGTATCAACTAACACATCTTTTAAGTCTATGAGTAACTAAGGGGATGGGATATAATAAATTGCATCTTGAATTTTATTGTATTCTTATTTTTATTTTCCTCTTCCTCCTCCTCCTCCTCATTAATATTTATTATTATTATTATTACTATTATTATTACACCAGTGATTGGACCCAGGAGGTTAAGTAACCACTGAGCCACATCCCCAGCCCTTTTTGAGACAGGGTCTCGCTAAGTTGCTGAGGCTGGCTTTGAACTTAGGATCCTCCTGCTTCAGCCTCCTGGGATTACAGGTGTGCACCACCATGCCTGGCTTGAGTTTTGTTTTTTAAAAGTAGATTGGGTGGTATTTATCCTCTTGGTGTGTTCTAAAGGCAAAAGTGTCATGAGCTTCCTTAATCTATTGGGTCACTAGGTCTTTGGCTCAATCTTGGGAGGAGCCTCGCAGGCGACCGGGTCTCCACAATCTGCTCAGGTCTCCACCGTCACGGGTGTTGCACCTTCTGTTCAGTGTCCTCTGCACTTCACTTGTGTACATCTGGAAGGTGCCACCCAATGTCCCATTTATATAATCCTCCTAAGCCAGCGTACACATTCCGGCATTCCACCAAATCCCCATTTGACTGACTTCTCATAAGAGTTATTTTCAAACTTTGAAGCAGGGACTTTATTTTTGGCAGGGATAATGGAAGAAGCTGGTTGGAGACCCCCAAGCCTACACCAAGCCTTACACCCCACCCTACTTCCTTAGACCCCACCTTCCTTTATAATTTATTCTCTTTAGTAGGTAAGAGGCTTCCTGGTGGGTGACATGAAGAAGCAAGTATCCCCCATTTATAGTAGTAGACTCCACTATAATCTCCTGGGAAATAAGAACCAATGTGTCAGATTTCGCCTTTTTAAATTGTCTGCTGTCTTCCTTATGCTGGTCTGAGCTCCAGTGGGTATCAATTTCATGCACTCCTGGGTCTGACTTGGTAGCAGCTTGCCTGGTACCAAAGAGACATCAGATGTACATTTGTTGAGGGAATTCAGATCACACTCACACAAAGGAGGATCCCGAGAGAGTGAAACCCAGGCACACAATGCAATGGTTAATATAATAAACTTTAGGGAAAACTAGTCCTAGGTTTGAATACCAACCCTTTCCTTTGTATGTATGTGTTCTTGGACACGGATTTAACCTCCAAACTTTATTTAACTTTGTTGTTGTTGTTGTTGTTTGCTTTTTTGTTTTCCTTTCATAAAAGACATAAACTAATAGTGATCCCCTCACTACTGGGAGGATCATATGTGATGGTGTCCATAAAATAAATGACACAGTGCTTGTCGCATAGCAAGGGCTCAATTATTCTTATTGCTATGAATACTGAGCGGGAGAAGAGGGAGGAGCTAGCAGTAAGGCTGAGGGTGGGAGGTGCTGAGTAAAGCCATAACCAATGGGAAGCCTGTACTGGAGCAGGGAGAAACTTCCCCCATCATATGTTGGTGGACCTCTAAATTTGATTTTTATAGACATATGACCTCCATAGACATATTTTGAAATATACATATATGAATGCATGTGAAATACACATATGTGAATGCAGATTCATATTTAAATTACTACCAATGTGAATGTTGGACATATGCAAAAAGTTAATTAAAGCCATCTGCATTTGCAAACATTTCATCAATTGCCAAAAGCCCTTGAGGTGCCTTGGGAGGATGGGGGATGGAAGGGGTGCAGGTGAAGGAGGAGAATCTCAGAATGTCCAAAAGCGCTTGATTGGATCCTTCGTGCCCCAAATGTTGGCCTGTCTCACAATTTTGAGAATATCTAATTGTCTTCATTTACATGCCACCAAAGGAGATGAGTGTGTCATCTCCTGCTCCATTAACTGTTGATTGGCCTTGTGACTGGGTAATTGATCCAAAACAGACAACTGATCGCCTGGATGTGGAGTAGAAAAACGATGTAGTGCCGGCTGCCGTGACAGAGTCTAGGAAGGGTTTTTCTGTTTCTGACACCTGATACCAGCTGTGGGAAAGGAATGTGTGTACTTTAAGGCCTCTAAAATGTAAACCATTGGACTGTTCTTGTTTTCTAAATACATTAGGCCAAATCAGCCTTAATGAGTGACTTGTTTTCTTGTTCTAATCAGTGGATAGTCTCCTCTTATCCACTAGGGGCATGTTTTGGGAGCCCCAATTGGTGCATGAAACTGAAAATAGTACTAAGCCTGAGCTGTACTGTGCTTTTTTTCCCCCTAAACATACCATACCTATGATATTGAGAAATCAGGCATAGTCGGAGACTAACAACTAATAGCTACTAATAAAACAGAATACTTAAAATGATATACTGTAATCAAAGTTACGTGAACGTGATTTCTGTGACACACACACAAGATCTCATTGTCCTGTCTTCACCCTTCTTGTGATGATTTAAGATGATCTATGGCTCTGTGATGAGATGAAGCAGGGTGAATGACTGTGCACTGGCACTCTATTTGCAGTGTGTGTCTTTTCCTTATTTCACAATTTCACACAGAGAATTTCTGTTCTTTCTGTAGATCTAACCAACTTCAACATATGATGTTTTCTCTTTCCTTATTAAACTTTTATTAAATCTTTTACCTGTTTAGTTAATGGAAGCACTTTACAGCTTCTCTTTGGCATAGTCCAATTGCCAGTACCACTACTCTTGTGCTTTGGGATCTTCACTAAGTAAGACAAGGATTACTTGAGCACTAGTACTGTGATACCACAATAGTCATTTTGATAACCGAGATAACCACTAAAGTGATTACTGGTTGGGTAAGGTATACAGAGTAGATACACTGGGCAAGGGATGGTTCATGTCATGATTGGGATGGAGCATAGTAGCTAGAGATTTCATCGAGGTACTTAAAATGACATGCTACTTACAACTCATGAATTGTTTATTTCTGGAATTTTCTATATAATATTTTCAGACCACGGTTGACCATGAAACCTTGGAAAGCAAAACCACAGATAAAGGAAAACTATTGTGTGAAATAGAGAGGTCTTGAGAATTCCTTTCCCACATTGCCAGTGCTGATGACATACACAATCTTGGACACTAATTTAGCCTCTGGTGTCTCCATTTTCTCATAGGACAAACAGAAATTCAGTTACGTGCCACCTAACACTAGTCAGTGATGGATATGCTCACATATGACGAAGGTCCCTTAAGATTATAATGGAGCTGAAAAATTCTCATAAAAATTTCCTAGTATTTTTACTATACCTTTTCTATGTTAAGCTATATTTAAATACGCAAATACTTACTGTTTTTGTGTTATAATTGCCTACAGGACTCAGTTCAGGAACTTGCTGCACAGGTTTATAGCTAGGAGTGTTAGGATCATGGAGCATAGGTGTGTAGTAGGTGGTACCATCTATCATCCTCTGTACTGTTCATACAGCAATGAATTTGCCTAATGACACATTTTACAGAACATATCTTTATTGTTAAGTGATGCATGATTGTAATATCTTTGGTGCTTTTGCTACAGAGTTTTGTGAAGATTAAGATGATAGATTCAGAAATATAGGGGTCAAAAAATGGAAGTGCCTCAGAGTTATTTGCTTGCTTCCTCTTATTGTTCTTGACATTCCTGTTCCTTCTTCTCCTCCACTCTTCCTCTCTCCTGCTTTGTCTGTTGGGACCTTTATCCCTTGGGAGACAGAAGGATGTGAGTGACACATTGGATACCAGGGATTTCTCCATGAGTCGACTCTACTCTTTCCATAATGGAAACCATGCAACTAGGCTGTATGGTATAGCCTCTTGCTCGTTGGCTACAGCATCCTAATGTATTGAATCTATAGGCAATTATTATACAATGGTATGTATTTGTGTTACTCAAAATTGCACCTAGAGGTCATCCAGTCACATTGTTATTTTACTTGACAAAAGTCACAAATGACTTTTTTTTTTTTGGTACTGGGGATTGAACTCAGGGGCACTTGACCACTGAGCCACATCCTCAGCCCTATTTTGAATTTTATTTAGAGACAGGGTCTCACTGAGTTGCTTAGTGCCTCGCTTTTGCTGAGGTTAGCTTTGAACTCGTGATCCTCCTGCCTCCGCCTCCAGAGCTGCTGGGATTACAGGCATGTGCCACGTGTCTGGCTCCAACAAATTACTTTTAATCCTAAACAAATCTATGTGCAAACAGGAATGCAAACAGATTTTAAAAAGAGGGGTTCTATTTTGCATGGGAATACAAAGAAGGGGAATGGGTTTAGAGCACTTCTGCAGAGGGCTTACCCAGAGCTACCAAATTCCACAGGAAAACAGGTGAAAAAAAGGTTCTGTCTTCAATCTCCTCATTTTATGTAGGACATAGAAGATTGGAGAGCCAAAATGACTTGAAGCTAAGGCAAGAATGCTTTGTGAGCAAGCCCACTTTAATGACATGACCATGAAGACTCATCGCCTAATGTCCCTGTTAAAGGAAGAATTGGAGCACATCATCCCACAGGAGACTGCACAGGGCTGCGAGGTCTGCAGTTTTCCTGTATGTCCCGGATCAGCTGGGGTGTTGGTGAAGTGGCTTCACCTAGAGAAACCCAACCCCTCTCAGGGTCTTAGATCCTCATTTGCGAAATGAAGCGGCAGTGAAATGCCCCCCGTGAGCCTATGATTCAGAATTTCCAGTTTTCTTCTTTTATAAATGAAGAAAAGTTCTTTCCAGGCTATTGCAGCAGGTAGAATCATCCAAAATATTTTGTGTGTGTGTGTGTATGTGGTTATTATGCACCTGCCATTATTTATAGGTGTTTGGGATAAAAGAGTGAACAAAGTAGGGAAAAAAAATGCTAGTATCATGGAGCTGGTGTAGCTACCAAAGGACAGAGTTTTGGGTGATAATGTATGCCAGTTCAGTCCTTTGGGCCAATTGGGAAGTTCTGACCCACTGATGGTGCTCATCTCCAGTAAAAATACTGGACCGACTCTCTTGAAGGAGAATCTGCAAGTACTGGGGATTTGTTGTGTTTCATTTTAATCTTTTTCACAATCTTGTAAGGTAGGTGCTATCATTCCCTTTTTACCAAAAAGAACAAGAAAGCTCAGGACATTTTGCAACAGCTGCCTAATGCTACCTATAAAAAAAAAAATCAAGAAACCGGGATTTCCCAGAAGCCCTCTGGTCCTTCTGTGTGTCTATCTTCTCCCCCGGATTTCCTCTCCCAGGGAAAAGGCTGGGGCATGACAAAGAGTTTCTTTTAAACCAAACCCATTTGGTCAGTCATCTTTGCTAATTTAATGAGACTGCATTAGGAAGTCTAGAAAATACACTGTGATACATATACCCCTTTGATTTATGAAGCTGAGATTTAAAAACAAAACAAAAGCAAACAAAGCAAAATGAAAACGTTCCTGAGGGTCAAGGAGCCTGAAGGCATGATGTCACCAGGTCTTCCCAAGGTGACACCCTCCCCCACCCCGACCTGATCTAATACCTAGTTGCTCTACAGCGCTTGTAATGCCAGCATAATGCCTGATGTCCCAAGCCGCGACTTCATTCTGGTTGCCTGACTTCTCTGCCTCATTGTCTCTGAGTTGAGCGTGTCGGTTTGCTTTTGCAGTCCTCTGTGTTTATTGATCAGACCCTGTCATCTCCGAGATGGTCCTCACATGCAATTGAACCCTCCACCTTCCAGGCCCTCCCACTCGCCTCTCCATAACCTCTGGACACCCCTTCACCTGGGCTGTCAGAATAATGAAGGCTTGATTTCAATACCTTCCCTCATTTCTCTGTTCACTGCTCTGCGGGTTAATGCAGATTCCAAACTTCAACAAGCAGCTGTTAAACATGTCATTAACACTGCTTCGGCTGCAAATGAGACTCTGCTACTGGGATTACTCGGTGAGCTATAGTTTTGTGATGAGCTTTGTCAATCACAGCTGACCTGCTGTGTACCGAATGGAACTCAGATTATCTTCTTTCTTCCTCTGACTCTTGTCATTTTTTTTCACAAAGAATTACTATTCTACTCCCCGAAAGATTGATTACTTGCACAAATAAGAGAGTCTGAGACATTAATACAAAATTCACAGGCTTTTCTTTATCTCAAACCTGCAACTCCCTCTACATTTCCTCCTGGTAATTATATTAGAATTGTGTACACTAGGAATTGCCATCTGATTATTATGAAACTAGTTTTGTCATGACAAAAATGAGCTTAAGTCTTGTTTTTTTGGAAAATGATCAGTACAGTGCACTGGATGAGAGAGAAGGAGATTAAATCCAACTTGCTTTCATCCATGAATGCTTTCATCTCTTTTTCAAACACAGGAAATGATTACCACTGCTATAAGCTGCAGTACATATGAGTGAAAAAGGATAAGGAAATATTGAAAATTCTGTAACCAACGGTAGGACATAATATAGGTCCCTGGCACCCACTGAGAGACATGCACTTGATTTTTCCATATTGCCAATGTCAAGAGTTTCATATTTTAAAGGGATTCTTGCCTTGAGGTGTGACATTACAGGATGATGAAGAAACAAACTGCCTTTTTAAAAGTTTATTTGGGCCATTTTTTTAACAGATAGTTAAGACTGTATTTACAAAATCTAATAACTATTAGCTATAGTGAAACATCACTTCATGTTTATAGTTTACTAAGGAAGATAGAGTAGTCATTCATCATCATAGTATAGTTTGCCGTATCCTTGAATAGACAGAAGGTCTTCAAAATCAGTGCTCTTAGTTCGTTCTTTATATCCCCAGTGTCTAATATGTTGTATCCATTACACAGATGATTGTTAAATGAGTGAATGGAATGGATGAATATTCTGTGGGCAAGTTAGATTATGTCATCTTGAGATTAGAGAAATAGATATGGTCTTTAATTTTATTTAGTTAGTTCTATGATTTAGACTTTTCTTCTATTTTTGCAGACATATACACATGCACATACACATGTGTACACACATGCTTACACATGCACACTCTAGCAATGCATCACACTTCCCAAGTCATTCTTTCTGATAGGCTTCATTTCTTTAGTGAGAGTTGACTTCGCAGCCACTGTATCAGTTATCTATAGCCATCGTAATGCTGTGTAACAAATCCACAAAACCTTCAGGGGCATTTGATGCAGAGATTTATGCTGTATGTCTGGGATCAGCTTGGGGAGTTGGTTAAGTGGTTCAGCTGATCTTGGTTGGCATTGATCAGGGGTCTGGGAATCAGCTATTGCATGATCCAGATTGACTTTCATTTTGACAAATAGGGCCACTTGGCTCTGCTATCTTTCATTCTTCAGTAGCCTCATCTGAATGTGTCCCCCAGTGATGGAAGAGATGGAAGAGTGACAAGTCTAAACTCACAGGCTCCTAAGGCCTGACTATGGAACTGGTGCTTCTATTAGCGCAAAACAGAAAAGTGAAAGGAATACATTCTCTTTTGGTGGGAAGAAATTCAGAGTCACATGCCAAAGGACATGGTTGGAAGGTTGAGGAGTTCAAGGGTTTTTGAAAATTACACTTATTTTTGCTAGTAACCATATCTCTCAAAGGAATACCAGTCACATTGAATTGAGTGTCCTTATAGTTCAGTTTACTTCTTTATGACCCTGAATGATATATACAAAAAAAAAATGGAATTGGAGCCAAATTAAGTAAAAGGAAGAAATGCACACTTTCTCCTATTTGGAATCAAGAGATACGCTGTGCTAGGTCAACTAGAAAACACAAGTTTTTCCTGCAGAAGTCTGTCGTTCTTGCTGCTATTGTAGGCATG